>NW_006922179.1:426150-430793 GCF_000298275.1 Orycteropus afer afer
TATGCTTAAACTGCCCCCTGGCTGAACACTCTTCTCTTTGGCTTCCTGGGTTCCACCCCTTCCTCCTGCTCTTCCGGCCTGCTACTCTGTGCTGCGCCCGTGCTTACCTTGCTCCAGAAGACCTGGTCCCTCTCGGTAAGGTAACAAGGGAACATGTTCAGTGCAGATCAGTGAGTAAGCACAAGCCCGCCTTGTTTCAGTACCCTTTGCATTCCATAGTTCAAAGTGTCAGAGCTCTTCAAATCAACTGAGATGTTTGGAAGAAAGGACGCAGAAAGGATGAACACATGAGGGATGAGACCATCAGGACTAAATGACTTGGAGGAATAAATCAAAGAAGAATGTGAAGTTTTGTTCCTGGGAAAATGAATATATATAACATTAAGGAAAACATGACATCAAACTACTTTTCTAGAGAGAATTCATTCATGGAACTATTATGTCACATAGAATTTCACTGGGGGCTTGCTAAATCTGAAGTACTCATGGAGCATCTGGGTTAAAATCTATCAAAGGTAGTAGAACCAAGAGGAGAAATTTAGTCTAGTTAATAGATGAAGCCACGGGAGTAGAGATGCTCATCACGAGCTTGAAGAGCCAGATGTCTTATATATTTTATAGAATAGAGTTTAAGATATCAGGGCTAAAGCAATTGCAGGTGTTGACAATTTCCAGCATTGGTCATAGAAGTGGATGGCTGAAATGAAGTAAGGAATAAAGGCATTTAAATTGAATAAGTTCAGGAATTTAATCTAGGTTTTGGGGTAATTCACATGGACTCTAAATTTGGCCAGGAAGAGAGCTGAAGAGAATGACTGAGTGAATTGTTATGGTCTTTAATGAACACTGGAAAGTTACTTGGGAAACAGTATATTATAGTGACAAGACAGAATGGTGTTATTATTAGGTGCCATCAAGTCAGCTCTGACTCATAGCTACCCTGTGTACAAGAGGACAAAACATTGCCCAGTCCTATGCCATCCTCACAATCTTTATTATACTCGAGCCAATACTAGTCTATTTCAGCTCACTATTGCCTAGGATATAGATCATTATGCATTCCACTTCATTTTTGAGAACTTCAAATTTTCCGAGTCATATTTTATACATTCCATATTCCAATTATTAATGGATGTTTGCAGCTGTTTCTTTTCATTTTGGGTCATGCCTCATGAGCAAAGGAAGGTCCAGAAAGTTTTAGTCCATCCATATCATTAAGATCCACTCTTCATTAAGGTCCAGCTCTTCTCCAGCTGTGTTTTCAATGTCTTCCTACCTGAGGGCTCATCTTCCAGTACTATATCAGACAATATTGCACTGTTATTCATAAAGTTTTCAGTGGCCAGTTCTTTCAGGAGTGAACTGCCACATCCTTTTTCCTAGTTTGTCTTAGTCTGGAAGCTCTGCTGAAATTTGGTACACCATGGAAATACCTGCTGGAATTTGAAATAACAATGGAACAGCTTCCAGCATCATAGCAACATGCAAGCCACTACAGTATGCCAAACTGACAGATGAGTGATGGACATGAATGAATAGAGTGTCATGTTCATAGAAGGGTGAATATATATATATATATATATATATATATATATATATATATATATATATTTAAAAGGAGACAGTGCAATGGCCTGGAGGCAACAAGAAAAATTCTAGTAATTATTTCCCAGTGCTACTTCTTATTCCTGAAATCTTATGTAACATGAGGAAGAAGAGAAAAACAACCTTCATTTGAATGTTGCACAAGGGGAGAGAGACTGAGAGGTCATATGGACTAGCCAACCAGTTAGTAGAACTGGAGGAGAACATTCTGTGACAAGTTCATGGTTGGAGGTACAGGGGAGATTCCATGGGACAGGGCTCCAATGAAAAAGTAGGCAAAAAGGGTAGTACTGGGAGGAGAAATATGATACTTGCAGTGAATATTTGGTAGAGCAGGAGTGAGTGGAGGGCTGCATTTTGAGGGCTACTTTTCACAAGGGAATTCATTTGAACTCATTCAGTCCAAATAGCTTTTGGGCTGGACCCACTGCAAAATGTATTTTGTACTTTTCAAATGATACAACTTTTTAAAAGGTGCACATATTTAAATTTTCTTCAAGTATTTCAATCTTGAGTTATGTTGTTGTAGAATATATGACAAAACAGAGTTCTCATTTATAATTTAAGACATTTAGATGTGACCTTTTTTTTTTTCTTAATTGCCATTGAGTCGAGTTTAACTAACAGTAACCCCATGTGTATCAGAGTAGAACTGTGCTCCATAGGGTATTTAATAGCTTATTGTTCAGAAGTAGATTGCCAGACTTTTCTTCTGAGGTGTTTCTGGGTGGACTCAAACCTCTAACCTTCTGGTCAGCAGCTGAGCATGATAACTGTTTATAACATCCAATGTACCCATAAAGACAGAAAATTGTAGTATAACTCACATACTAAATACTTATCTTTCCACTTTTACTTAAAGATAATCAATTATAAAGGTCAAGTCACTTGACTGGTTGTTCTGAAAAATTTATATGAAAATATATCACCTTCCAAAGCAGTTTTATAGTTCATTGGGGCAGTATGAATAACTGTAGTTTTGTTTTTTCTTTAGCTTCTCATCAATATTTCTTTATCAAACTTACTCTGTTTTTCATACCATTTTCTGGGTGTCTTTTGTAGTTACAACCACAAGTTGGGTTAACAAAACTTCACTGGTTTTAAAGGTCAACATGTAAATGAACTAATTAGGTCAATGCAAATCACTATAGCACTTTCTCTTACAAACCTCACACCTTTTAAATTCTTTCTGAATTAAATAATGAGCCATATTGTTAACAGAGAGCTAGAATGACATAAAAAAGATATTAAATACTTAAGATTCTTAGATAAACAGAAAACTAATTTGCAGATATTTTACAATGATAAAATAATGCATAAAATTATAAGATTTACACAGTACAATATTTACAAAATGGAAATGTAACCTTAGCGCTAAGAAGAACAGGAAATTATAAAATGAAATTGAAAGGAATCAAGCAAATGGAACCAGCTCTCGATTTGTCTGAAATGAATTTCTCTTTCATGTTCTGAAATACTGTTCATTAATGCAGCCAGTGAACAAACAGCAAACTAATCTAAACCAACCTCAAACAAAACAAAAGAAAATTTGGTGTCATCTTGAGTATCTTGATTATTTAGAAATGTTGGGATTTTATTGCATTAGCTACTTTTTGCGATTAGTAATTATGCATGCCTTAGAACAGACTATACCTGAGAAAAGTACTGGTTTAATGACAGTGAACATGAAAAACAACTCTTCTGCCCTTTTTGCTGTGGTGGGGATAACTGTTATATGCTGGGTCAGGAATTACTAAATTACTTACAGACTTAGAATATTTCCAAGAATGGATATTATAGTTAACTATTAGCAACTCATAGGTAGATTAAGAATTAATTTTAATATTTATCTGCAAAATAGTTTTTTTTTCTTTTTAATATAGAGGAGGTGATTGGAATAATTAAAATAATAGTTCTTAGTTTCTATTTCCAGTCTAATGTATAAGCTATTGAATAAATCCATTTTCCCAGTCTTGTCTCAGAACTAGCTGGAGGAAATCCCTTTTCTTCCCTTTCACTGCTTGGAGCATTCCAAAGACCAGATGCCTCAGTTCTGAAAACAATAAATACTTAAGTTTTTTATTTTGATATGCAAATAAATTTATCTCTAGAACATAATAAAACTGACATGATTTACTTATGATATCTACTCAATATATGAGTTTTCTATAGAATTTTAATTTCTCTTAAAACCTTAAGTATTTTTATTTTTAAAACAGAATGGAATTTAAAAAAGAATAACAAATGAGAGAGTAACTTATAATATATTAATTCATGCACCGGCAGCTGCCTCTTTGCTATTAGAGTGTGCTTATGTTCTCAGTTTGGGTAGAGAGCTCACATGAGCACACTCCTCTTGTGAAGGAGACAGCTGCTGCGGCATGTATTAATACATATCAAATGGCTCCAGAGTAAACAAAATGCTATAAATTACTCGAGGCCCTCTGCTGATGTCATGAACCCTGAGACTACAGGAGAGCTGATGAGGTTTTTTCCTTCTGTGTGACATCACTGCAGTCACAGGGATGAGTAATGGATTTCATCACTTTGCCTCCCTATGTTGTTTTTGCTTATTGCTATCGAAAGGCCATCCATAATACTAGTCACGTTCTTTTTAGCTGATTCACTGAAAAGCTGTAAACAGGCTTACTTAAAGACGTTCACTTTTTATATTTTAACCCTTCTTTTCTTTCTTTAGTGATACATTCCCTGGTCCTTGGTAGGTACTTGTACTAATAGAATTCCCAGTGCCCGGTCAGAGCTAGTCCATAATCTAAGAAACTGTGACTCAGAAAGGGGGGCGGGGAGAGGAAAAATAAAACAAAATAATAAATAAAAAAAGGAAGCAATCTGTGTAGTAACTGATACGCTGTGGGAAGCCTCTAAGTCAATTTAACAAGCCCGTTCTTTGTAAGGCTACAGAATGCAGGCTTGTGGATGCTGGCATACTTACGCTGTAACTATTATTTTATCACCTCGCTCGTGTGTTTGTGAAAGTACACCCTAAAGCATGGTAGATTCTTTTTTTTTTTTTTTTT
>NW_006922179.1:431707-434845 GCF_000298275.1 Orycteropus afer afer
TATAGCCTAGTGTTTGGTGTTAATGGCAATGTGGTATTGTGGACACATTGGTTGGTTTTAGCATCTGTCCTCTATCTCTTATGTGCACAGTTCAGTTAAAGCATGGTAGATTCTTGACCATGTTCACGACTTACATTTATGTTGTTTTCTGTATGAATATACTATTTTTGATAATCTATACAAAATTATGCATATATATATACATATGAAAATTTAAGAACTTTATTTAAAATTTCCCATTTATACTTTATATTATGACTGATTGTGTTAATTCTGAAAAGGACAAATAAATATTTCTCAGATATTTTAATTTTTTTCTACATTTTGGTAGAGTAAAAATTTTTTTTTTTTTTTTTTTTTTTTTTTGGTGAAAAAAAAATTTTTTTTTTTTTTTTTTTTTTTTTTTGCAGTCTTTTCCTGGGAGCTCTGGTGGCATAGTGCCTAAGGCATCTGACAGCTAACCAGAAGGCTGGCGGTTCCAACCCACAAGCCACTCCTTGGAAGGAAGACTGGGCAACCTACTTCTGTACAGATACAGCCTCAGGAACCCAAGGAGGGGTTGCTATGGGTTGTGATCAACTCGACAGCAGTGAGTTTTTTTGTTTGATTTTATGAATAAGTAAATTTGTCATACTGTTTAAATGAATTTTTTTTTCACATTTAGGTGCTTATAGAACTAGATGAATAAAACTGTTACTATCTGACCTCTTTCATTTAACCAGGTTTGGGAGTTTAATTGGCTCAGTGGAAATTTTGTATCCTGGTAACCTGGGGACAGTCTAGCTACTAAAGTTTATGGTTCAGAAAAACCCATTATTAAAGATAAAAAGGAATATCTTATTTGAAATAATTTCTAGACCTCTCTACTATCCATAGGTTCTTTCACCCTCCCTCTCTCTGTCCCCATCCTTCCCTCCCTCCCTCCCTTCCTTCATCTCTCTCTCCATCACTCCTCCCTTCCCCTTCTTTCTCTTTCTTTCTGAAAGCAATGAATAAATTAGGAAAAATATCTTTTTCTATGAACCTAATCCCAAAGACTCCCTAAAGAAAGTCTAAGGGCCTGTTTAAGGCATTGTGATGCAGATGTGAGAATATATATCTCATGAAGGTATGAGAATCTTCTACTAGAGATGGATGCATGGATGCAAGCCTATCCCCTTAAAAACTAAGGCAAATGAACAAATCTCCCACCTCAATTTTCTCTTGGAAATATTGTATGGAGGCTTCCTTGAAATTCCAAACTTATTTGAACTTTCCTAAATTACAAATGTCTTGAAGATTTTAGTACTGTATTTAGATACAAATAACTGGTGTGTTTTATGGTTTTTGCAACCCCCTTGCTTGTTACTTTCCTATGTGTGTTATATGTGTGGGTGCGTTATTGGCAAAAAGTACAGAATATTATTATTCAGATTGTGAAAGATTCTTTCTTTCTTTTTTTTTTTTTAACTTTTTATTGTGATTTGGGTGAGTTTACAAAGAAAAATTGTTTTTCCAGTCAACAATTCATATACATTTTGTTTTGTGTCAGTGATTGCAATCCCCACAGTGTAAAAACAGCCTTTCTACTTTCTCATTGTGTTTACCATTTCTATTTATCCTACTTTCTTATCCCTTCCTGCCTTCCTTGCTTTATGCCTTGGCAAATGTTTTTCTTTTGATCTCTTATGATTGAATGTTCCAAGAGGTGTATATCTCCCTGATGTTATTGTCACCTTATAGGCCTGTCTATAAGTTGAGCCATGGGGGTAATTTCAGTTCCAGTCTTTAATGGTGGGTGTCTAAGGGGCATAATCTCCAGAGTTTCACCAGTCTCTACCAGAAGATTAATTCTGGTTCTTGTTATGATTTTCAGGTTTGATCTATATTTTTTTCCCGCTCTATCCAGGACCTCATATTGTGAGCCCTTTCAGAGTGGTCAGCATTAGTAGCCAAGCACCATCTAGTTTTTTGGACTCAGTGTTGTGGAAGCTGATGTTACATGGTCTACTAGTCCTTTGCACTAATTGTTTTCATGTGTCTTTGATTTTCTTCACTCTTCTTTGCTTTGGACTAGGAGAGACCAATAACTTCAGCTTAGATGGCTACTCTTAAACTTTTAAGACTCTAGTCACTAGTCACTAGAGAAGAATGTAGAACATTGTCTTTGTAGACTATATTGTGCAATTGACCTTGATGCCCCTCCCTGCTCCGCTCCCCACCCTAAGACCATGGTCCTGCGTTCCTAAACCTAGCAACTCATTCCCACAAGGTGTTTGGTTATAGTTAGGAAGATTTCATAACTTTGCCCCCTATATGCTCTACTATAGTCATGGCTATATTTGCAGGACATATTAATATACATTTATAAAAATATTCTCTGGCAAATATATATATATATATATATTCATGAGTGTAGTCTTGTTTGTCTTCCACACTTGTCCAACTTGCATGTCTATCTGTGTATCCACTCATAGATTATTGTTATTACTGTTATTGTAAAAATTGTATGTCATACTACTTACCTTTGTTGCCTTTAACACTTGTGTTCCTTTTAGGTCTTCTTTTACCTTGATCATTTTGTGCTGACCTGCTTCTTATTTGCTATTGCCTTTCCCTTTGCTCAGGTTACTATGTATCTACCTTCTAGTTAGTGATTTGTCCTCTCTTACCCTCCCACCCTTGGAAATCATTGTATGTTTCCTTCTGTGTGTAAACCTTTTCTTGACTTCTTATAGTACTGCTTCCTTCTGTGACTGACTAATTTCACTCAGCATAATGTCACCCACTACCACTCATCTGTCAGTTTGCTGTATTGTAGTGGCTTTGTGTTGCTGTGATGCTGGAGTCTATGTGACACTTATTTCAAATACCTGCAGGGTCACCCATGGTGAACAGGTTTTATAAGAGCTTCCAGACAAAAAACAGACTGGGAAGAAGGTTCAGGCCATCCACTTCTGAAAAAATTGGCGACTGAAAACCTTATGAATAGCAGTGAAACATTGTCTGATAGAGTGCCAGAAGATGAGTCCTTCAGGCTGGACCAAAAGCAAAACCAAACTCACTGCTGTCGCGTCAGATCCGACTCATAGCAACCCCTTCTTGGGTTTCTGAGGCAGTATCACTACAGAAGTAGATTACCCAATGTTTCTTCTCAGG
>NW_006922179.1:442550-475270 GCF_000298275.1 Orycteropus afer afer
AAAAAAAAAAAAAAATTGGAACATGGAATGTATGAAGTTTGAATCTAGGGAAATTGGAAGTTGTCATAAATGAAATGGAATGCATAAAGATCTATATGTAAGGCATTAATAAGCTGAAATAGGCTGGTATTAACCATTTAGAATCAGACAATCATATGATTTACTGTGCTGGAAATGACAAATTGAAGAGGTATGACAATGCATTCATGGTCAACAAAGAACATTTCAAGATCTATCCTGAAGTACAATGCTGTGAGTGATAGGATGAGACCCATACAACTATAAGGATGGCCAGTGAATCCTACTATTATTCAAATATATGCACCAATCACTAAAGCCAAAGATAAAGAAATTGAATATTTTTACCAACTTCTGCAGTCTAAAATTGGCCAAACATGGCATCAAGATATATTGATTATTACTGGCGATTGGAACTCAGAAGGTGGAAACAAAGAAGAAGCATTGGTAGTTGGAAAATATGGCCTTGGTGATACATATGACAACAGAGATTGCATGATAGAATTTTTCATTGCAAATATCTTTTTTCAACACATAAATGGTATCTATACACATGGAACTTGCCATATGGAATACACAGGAATCAAATAGACTACATATGTGAAAAGAGGTGATGGAGAAGCTCAATATCGTCAGCTAAAATAAGGCTAGGAGCTGACTGAGAAACAGATCATTAGTTGCTTATATGCAAATTCAAGGAGTTCTGGAAGCACAGTGCCTAAGGCATCTGGCTGCTAACCAGAAGGTTGGTAGTTCAAACCCACCATTTATTCTGTGGAAGCAAAATGGGGTAATCAACTTCCACAAAGATTTACCACCAGGTTCAAAATAGAGTCTCTTCAGTAATCACCATGCTATTCCCCTCTAGCATGTTAGTGTTTGAAAAACTAGGTACAGCAGTTTGAATTAGGGATTCCAGTGCTCTGAACAGTTCACTGAGTCAGAGTGTACTAAACTCAGAGGAGTAGAATTAGAGAACAGAAAGGTACAGGGGGAAAAAAAAATAAGATCTATCCTGCAAAGTGCTGACTGGCAGCCAAGAAGAGCCATTAGAGGCTTATCTGGAGGAGCACCAGCATGGGAGAATGGCCATCCAAGACTTCCCTGGGTTAAGGCAGAAGACACACCACACCAGCATACCAGCGATCACCCCAAGGATCTACCTTCAACACCTGATTTTATTGGTAACTTGGATTGGCTAGGTGCAAATGGGCACATCCAGCACTGCTGAAACCCGAGTAGAGAGTCCCTTGGTGCTGCAGGAGGGCGGGCCCAGGGAGGTGCCCCTGCAGCAGGTCACCACGTAGTCTTGGGTCAGCTTAGTGGCACTGACAGGCCTGTGCTTGACTTTATTAGTAATATTGGGACCACAGATTACTAGTAGGCACTCTCCTTACTCCAGCACCACTGAAACAGAGCAGATGTTTGACACCGTGGGTGGGTGGATGCACAGAGGAACTCCTGAGGTGGATTGTGGTCTGGTGGGGCTGGCACCGCAGGTGGGCGAGGCCAGAGAAAGAAACCCCTGTGGCATATAGCAGAGCTGGGAACTTGTCTTGGGTCAGCTTGTTGGTGCTGAGGGGCCTTGGGAGCAGGGTTTTTGCATGTATCTGAGCCTGGAGGAAAGTGGTGACCCCCTAACAACTGGAGTCTTTGCTGAAATTAAGTGCAGGCCTGTAAATAACAGTACAATGTCATCAGTAGCAGCCTGCTCAAGGTCCTAGAAACTGACCCTAGTAACAAACAACTTTCCTTCTTCTGGTCCCACCTTCTCCACCAATAACTTCACTCATCCAATAGAAGAAACCACATTCAGCCAACATAAAACTCCTGGTTTGAACTCTAAACCACCTTTACAACAAACAGAAACCCATATCCACATTCCACACAGTGGTTCCACCAACACAAAGAAAACTGAAGAGCAACCCAGCATACCTGAATTAATAACTAAAAAAAAAGAAAAGAAAAGAAAAGAAAATGCACCAGCTTCACCTTTTCAAAATATTAAACCATGAAACCAAGACAAAACAAATCAATACATAACCAACAGTTAAAAACAACCTCAAAATGTCTACGAAACAACAGGCAACCTCAAATCTAACAAACAAACAAACAAACAAAAACAGGACAAGACATTAGAAGCAAAACCACAAACACTCATTAAACATGGAGAAAGAGGAGGCAATAGAATTATCTGAGAAGGAATTTAGAAGATAGGTTTATAGAGCTTTATAAGAGCCTAAGGAAAACCCAAACAGAAACAAGCAGAACACAGACAGCTCCCTGGAAGAACTGAGGAAGATCATTCAAGAAGAAAATAATAAGATTAATGCACAATCAGAACTCAGACAAAAACAGCTGTTAGAAATCCAGAAGATGAATACCAAAATTACAGAATTACACAACATAGTAGAAGCACAAATGAGTAGGTTAGAATTGGCTGAAGAATGCATATCCCAACTAGAAGACAAATCCCTGGACACCAGCCTATATGAAGAAAAATCAGAACAAAAATTTAAGACAAATTAAGAGAACCTAAAAGTTATATAGTATGACATGAAAAGAAACCACATCAGAGTCATTGGAATTCCAGAACAGGAAGAGGTGAAAAAAACCACTGAGAAAATTGTAGAAGACCTGCTAACAGAAAACTTCCCCCATATCATGACAGAAGAAAAGATATTTGTCGAAGAAGCTCATAGAACCCCACACAAGATAGATCCTCAGAGAAAAACACCAAGGCATATTATAATCAGACTCTCCAAAACCAAATACAAAGAAAAAATTTTGAGAGCTGCCTGGGACAAAAGAAATATTACTTATGGTAATCAAACAGTTAGGCTGAGCTCTGATTACTCAGCAGAAACCACGCAGGCAAGAAGGCAATGGGACGGCATATATAAAACACTGAAGGAAAAGAACCTCCAACCAAGAATCCTATATCCAGCCAAATTATACATGAAATATGAGGGTGAAATCAAGGCATTCTCAGACAAACAGAAATTAAGGGATTTTGTGAAAATCAGACCAAGCCTACAAGAAATGCTTAAAGATGTTCTTCCAATAGAGAACCCACAACAGAGATCAACAAAATCAGGATACATGGCATCAATACTAAAACCAAATCAGAAATAGAAACTCAAAATAAGACCATAAAACATTGTACTCTGAAAACCAAGGAAGTCAATCAGCACACAACAACAATAACTAACATATCAGAGGGAATAAAACTTCTAGGTACAAACTTCCAAATGGAGAGGGAAACAGGACAATGTCCTCATAGAACAAACTATTCTAAAAATGCAGAGACAAGATTTCACTCCAAGGTAACGACAGAGAAAATTAACAATCCTCCAAAGCAAATCCAGAAGGAATGAAAACATATGGGTTTAATAAACACAAAACCAACAATAAAGAAGAAAATGGAGAAAGCATTAGCCAACAAACTGAACTCAGCACAGAAAAGTATATGGACCAAGGAAACACCAACAACATGACAAAAAACAAAAACAAACAAACAAAAAAAACAATAGAGTGACAAGAATCAATTCATACCTATCACTAATTACACTCAATGTGAAAGGACTAAATGCACCTATCGAGAGAAAGAGAGTGGCAGACTGGATAAAAAAAGAAGATCCATCCATATTCTGCCTACAAGAGACCTACCTTAGACACAAAGATAAAAACAAATTAAGAGTTAAGGGATAGAAAAAAATATACCAAGCCAATGTAAACCAAAAAAGAGCAGGAGTGGCAATATTAATTTCTGACAAAATAGACATTAAGGTGAAAAACGTCGTAAGAGATAAAGAAGGACATTATATGATTTTGGAAGGGTCAACTGGCAAAGAAAATTTTACAATAATACATATTTATGCACCCAATGAAAGTGCTCCAATATACGCGAAGCAAATATTAACTGAATTAAAAGGAATAATAGACAACTCTACAATAGTAGTAGGCGACTTTAACACACCATTTTCAAAGAGAGACAGGTCAACTAGAAAAAAACTCAACAAATATACAGAAGAACTTAACAAGACAATCAACCTACTTGACCTCATAGACATATACAGAGCATTTCACCCAACAAAAGCACAATTCACATTCTTCTCCAGTGCACATGGATCATTCTTCAGAATAGACCATATGTTAGGACATAAAACAAGCCTCAGTAAATTCAAAAACATTGAGATACTACAAAGCATCTTCTTGGACCACAATGCTATAAAATTAGAAATTAATAATAGGAAGAGCAATGAAAAAGCATCAAACATATGGATGCTGAGCAACTCACTGCTCAAAAACTACTGGGTAATAGAACAGATAAAAATTGAAATAAAAAAATTCCTAGAAACAAATGAATATGAAATACATCATACCAAAAACTATGGGGCACAGCAAAACCAGTACTCAGAGGACAGTATATAGCAGTAAATGCATACATCAAAAAAGAGGAAAGAAACAAAATCAACATTCTAACTCATCAACTCCAACAACTAGATATAGAACAACAAAAGAATCCTACAGTGTCTAGAAGCAAGGAAATAATAAAGATTAGAGCAGAAATAAATGAAACAGAAAACAAAAACAATAAAGAAAATCAACAAAACAAAAAGCTGGTTCTTTGAAAAGATTAATAAAATTGATAAACCATTGGCAGACCTAACAAAAGAAAGGAAAGAGAAGATCCAAATCATACGAATTGAAAATGAAAATGGTGTCATCACAACAGAACCAAATAAAATAAAAAAGATATTGGAAATCTGTACTCCAATAGACTTGAGAACCTAGAAGAAATGGACAAGTTTGTAGAATCACAAGACCTACCTAACCTATTCCACTCAGAGATAGAAAACATGAATAGACCTATAACAAAAGAAGAAATTGAACAGGTCATAAAAAAGCTTCCCACAAAGAAAAGCCCTGACCCTGATGGCTTCACTGGATAATTCTATCAGATATTCAGAGAAGAGTTGACACCTATGCTACTCAAGCTATTCCAGAACATAGAAAAAGATGGAATACTTCCAAGCTCATTTTATGAAGCAAGCATAACACTAACACCAAAACCAGGGAAAGACACCACTAGAAAGGAAAACTGCAGACCAATATCCCTCATGAACATAGATGCAAAAATCTTCAACAAAATCCTAGCCAACAGAATCCAACAACATATCAAAATATTAATAGACCTGGACCAAGGGAGATTCATACCAGGTTTACAAGGGTGGTTCAAGATGAGAAAATCAATCAGTGTAATCTACCACATAAACAAAACAAAGAACCATATGATTATATCAATCGATGCAGAAAAGGCATTTGATAAAATCCAACATCCACTCCTGTTCAGAACTGTCAGTAAAATAGGGATAAAAGGGAAATTCCTCAACATATAAAGGATAAATAAACAAAGCCAATGGCCAACATCATTATTAAAGGAGAAAAACTCAAGGCATTCCCCTTATGAACATGAACCAGACAGGATGTCCTCTATCACCCCTTCTATTTAACATTGTATTGGAAGTCCTGGCCAGGACTTCCAAGAAAAGAGAAATAAATGGCATGCAAATTGGCAAAGAGGAAGTAAAACTATCTGTATTTGCAGATGATATGATCCTGTACATAGAAAACCCAAGGGACTCAATAAAAAAAACAAAACAAAACAAAAAAACTACTGGAGCTAATAGAGAGGTTCAGCAAAGTGACAGGATACAAGGTCAACATATAAAAATCAGTTGGATTCCTCTACACCAATAAAGAGTTCTCTGATAAAGAAATAAGGGAAACAATACCTTTTACAAGAGCTACTAAAAAAAAATAAAATATCTAGGAATAAACCTTACCATAGACACAAAAGACCTACACAAAGAAAACTATAAAACACTACTATAAGAGACAACATGGGTACTACATAAATGGAAAAACCTACTTTGTTCATTGACAGGTAGACTGAATATTGTGAAAATGTCAATACTACCTAAGGCAATCTACGCATTTAATGCAATCCCAATCCAGATACCAATAAAATTTTTTAAGGACATGGAAAAACTAGTTACTAATTTCATATGGAAAGGAAAGAGACTTCAGATAAGCAGAGCACTTCTTGAGAAGAAGAACAAAGTAGGAGGTCTCACACTCCCAGATCTTAAGAACTACTATACAGCCACAGTAGTCAAAATAACATGGTATTGGTACAATGATAGACAGATAGACCAATGGAACAGAATTGAAATTCCAGATATAGACCCATCCATCAATGGACAACTGATCTTTGACAAAGGGCCAAAACTCATTAAATGGGGAAGAGACAGCCTCTTTAACAAATGGTGCTGGCAAACCTGGATATCCACCTGTAGAAAAATGAAACAAGACCCATACCTCACCCCATACACAAAAACAAACTCAAGCTGGATCAAAGACTTAAATGTAAAATCTAAAACGACAAAATTCATCAAAGATAAAATAGGGGCAAATCTGGAAGCCCTAATTTACAGCATAAATAGACTATAAAGCATAACCAAGAATGTGAAGGATATAGAAGAGAAGCTAGATGACTAAGACCTTTTAAAAATTAAATTATTATGTGCATCGAAAGACTTCATCAAAAGGGTAAAAGAGAACCTACAGTTTGGGAGAAAATATTTGCCTATGACATAGCTGATAAAGGACTTATCTCCAGAATCTATAGAAAACTTCAACACCTCAACACCAGGAAGACAAATAACCCAATTCACAAATGGGCAAAAGGCTTGAACAGACACTTCACCAAAGAAGATATACAGGCAGCCAACATACACATGAGAAATTGCTTGCAATCATTAATCATTAGATAGATGCAAAAAAAAAAAAAAAAAAAAAAAACAATGAGATAACATCTCACCCCAGCAATAATAGCAAAGTTTGACAGGTCAGAAAGTAACAAATGCTGGCAAGATTGCAGAGAGATTGAAACTCTAGTGCACTGTTGGTGGGATTGTAAAATGGTACAACCATTATGGCAAATGGTATGGCATTTCCTTCAAAAACTGAAAATAGAAGTGCCATTTGACCCAGCAATTCCCATTATCAGGAATATATCCTAAAGAGGTGAGAGATAGCACACAGACATCTGTACACCTATGTTCACAGCAGCACAATTCACTATACCAAAGAGATGTAAACAACCTAAATGCCCATCAGTGGATGAGTGGATAACGAAATAATGGTATATGCACACAATGGAATACTATGCTACATTAAAGAACAATGAGGGATACACAAATCATCTCACAATGTGGATGAACCTGGAGAACATTATGCTGAGTCAATCACAGAAAGACAAGTACTGTATAAGCTCATTACAGTAAAAGACAAAGAAGTGTTTGCTTGGGAAAGGGGACTCACTTAGTAGGTTACCAGGATGGGGAGGGAAGGGGAGGGATTAATTTTGGGCTAGTTGGGGCCTACATGCTGATGTGGGTAGGGGAAGGGATATACAGGAAGGATCTGTGACCACCATAACATTAGGAAAATGGAGGACACTGAATTGTGCACTTAAGAGATAGACAACAGATGCTAATACCAACCAATGTGTCCACAATACTACATTGCCATTAACACCAGACACCAGGCTATAAATAAACACATAAACACCTGAGATGATCAGATGGGGGTCAGTTAACAGAAGTATATGCTAGACCAAGGATCGATTCAGCTGAGGGTAATCTTGCATAGATACCAGTGATACAAAGTACTTGCAGTCCTTACAGAAACAATAGAAGACAGACACAGAGTAATCCATCACAAACAACCAGACACTATGGGAGAGAGATCCAATAGATCTACTGTCTCAGGACAATAGTGCTGGGGGACACTAGACTCAATTGGCATAACAAAATACACAAAAGCGTTGCTCCACAGCCTACATTGGTGAGTAGAGACTAGGGTCTTAAAAGCTTTCAAGCGGCCATCTAAGATGCAGCTGATGGTCTCTTTGGAAGCAATCAGCCATAGGACACGATGGCCCTCAAGACCAGAAGAACTAGATGGTACCCGACTATGAATGCCAACCACACAGGAGATCCTGGATAGAGTGGGAGGGAAAATGAGGAACAAAATCTAAAAACTCAATAATGACCAGAATAACTTGTCATATGAAATCTGGTGAGACCCCCAATACTATGGCCCTGTAATCTATTCTGCTCCTGGAATAAAATGCACCCCCAAGGTCTGGCTCTTAGCCCAATAGTTAACAAGATGTACACGCAGACTACTCAACCCAGGATGACGCACCAACATACTCTCCGCTAATACATCTCTTAGAGCAATAGACCACGGGACACCAGAGGACCAACACTGAAATTGAGGAAATGCAAGACAAACAGGAGTGCACAAATATGAGGGGCATGGGGGGGGTTTACAGGGTAGGGAGGGGAGGAGACTGGGTTAGGGTTGGACATGGTAAATGGGGAATGAAACTAAATGTACACATTGTTGTTGTTGTTTGCTGTCGAGTCGGACCCGACTCATAGCGACCCCTCCTTGGGTTTCCGAGGCAGTATCACTACAGAAGTAGGATTGCCCAACCTTCCTTCCGAGGAGTGGCTGGTGGGTTTGAACTGCCAGCCTTCTGGTGAGCAGTCAAGTGCCTTAGGCACTATGCTACCAGAGCTCCTAAAATGTACACACAATGATGAATGTAAAACAAGCTCTAAAAAATAAATAAATAAGATTTACCACCTCAGAAACCCAATGGGGGTCTCTATGAATCGGGATTGACTCGATGGCAGTGAGTTTGGTTTTTTGTTATTTTTTATTTTTTTTTTTGTTTAAATTCAAGTTGAAGCTTAAGAAAATGAAAACAAACTCACAAGAGTCAAAATATGACCTTGATTATATCCCATCTGAATTTAGAGATGATGTGAAAAATAGATTTGACAACTGAACACCAGTGAAAGAAGAATGAAGGAAGACAAAGGTCATTAAAAAGATAAGAAAAAGAAAAAAAAATGACTAAAATGGGTGTCAGAGGAGACTGAAACTTGCTCTTGAATGGAGAGTTGATGATGTAAAAGAGCTGAACAGATTTCAAAGGGTGGCTCAAGAATGTAAAGTATTATAATGAAATGTGCAAAGACCTGGAGCTAGAAAACCAAAAGAGAAGAACACACTTGGCATTTCTCAAGCTGATGTAACTGTCAAAAAAAAAAAAAAAAATCAAGCTTTGAGTTGCAATATTGAAGGATTCTATGGGCAAAATAGGAGCTCTGGTGGCACAGTGCCTAAGGCATTTGACTGCTAAGCAGACGACTGGTGGTTCAAACCTACCAGCCACTCCTCAGATGGAAGACTGGGCAAGCTACTTCTGTAGAGATACCACCTCAGAAATCCAAGGAGGGGTAGCTATGAGTCAGAATCGACTTGACAGCAGTGAGTTTCATTTTTTTTGGTTTTATGGGTGAAATATGATCGATGATGCAGAAGGCATCAAAAGAAGACAGAAAGGATACAGAGTCACTGTACCCAAAAGAATTGGTTGATGTTTAGCTATTTCAGGAGGTAGCATATCATCATGAACCAATGGTGTCAAAGGAAGAAGTCCAAGCTTCGTTGAAGGAATAGGTGAAAAACAAGGCTCGAGGAGTTGACGGAATACCCATTGAGATGTTTCAGCAAATATTTGCAGCATTGGAGACACTTACTGGTTAATGCCAAGAAATTAGAAGGGCAGCTACCTGGCCAACCAACTGGAAGAGATCAATATTTGTGCCAATTCCAAAGAAAGGTAATCCAAAAGAATGTAGAAATTATTGAACAATATCATATGCAATATATTGACAAGGACCTGCTAGAAATTCAAACTGGATTCAGAAGAGGACAGAGAATGAGGGATGTCATTGCTGATGTCAGAATGATCTTGGCTGCAAGGAAACAATACCAGAAAGATGTTTACCTGTGTTTTATTGACTATGCAGAGACATTTGACTGTGTGGATCACAACAAATTATGGATAAATTGAGAAGAATGAGAATTCCAGAACATTTAATCGTGCTCACAAAGAATCTGTACATATAGCAAGAGGTTGTCGTTTGAACAGAACGAGGCAATGCTGCATGTATCAATATCAGGAAGAGTGTGTCTCAAGGCTATATCCTTTCACCATAGTTATTCAACATGTATGCTGAACAGATTATCCGAGAGGCTGGACTATTTGAGAAAGAACATGGCATCAGGATTGGAAGAAGACTCATGAACAACGTTTGATATGCAGATGACACAACCTAGCTTGCTGAAAGTGAGGATGACTTGAGGCACTTACTGATGAAGATCAAAGACTACAGTCTTCAGTATGGATTACACTTCAGCAAAAAGAAAATAAAAATCCTCACAATTGAATCAATAAGCGAGATCATAATAAATATAAAGAAGATTGAAGTTGTCAGGGACTTCATTTTACTTGGATCTGCAATCAGTGTCCAAGGAAGCAGTGGTCAAGAAATTAGATATCTTATTGAATTGGGCAAATCTGTTACAAAAGATCTCTTTCATGTGCTGAAGAGCAAAGATGCCGCTTTGAAGACTAAGGTGTGTTTATCCCAAACCATGTTTTCATATGCATGTGAAAGCTGAACAATGAATAAAGAAGACTGAAGAAGAGTTGATGCCTTTGAATTGTAATGTTGGCAAAGAATACTGAAGATACCAGGGGCTGGCAGAACAATTATAATCTGTCCTGGAGAAAGTGCGGCTGAAATGCTCCTTATAGGTGAGAATAGCCAGACTTCATCTCACCTACTTTGGTCATGTTGTCAGAAGGGACCATTCCCTGGAGAAGGATATCGTGCTTGGTAAAGTAGAGGATCAGAGAAAAAGGAAAAGACCCTAAAAAAGATGGAATGACAAGAGGCTGCAATTATGTACTCAAGCCTGGCAGGATTATAAGGATGGCATAGGACTGGGCAGTGTTTCATAGGGTCTCTATGAGTTGAAGCTGACTCAAGGGCACCTAATGGCAACAACAATAACAATAGTCTCAAAATTAATTCATGTTATGAAATATTTAACAGATTCATCATTATTCTTTTACATTATTTAGTATTCTCTGGTACCATAGTTTACCATTCATCTGTTTACCCCTCATCTGTTGGTCCCTTAGGTTTTTTCCATCATTTTGCTGTTGTGAATAGTGCTGCAAGGAACATAGCCATGCATGTTGTTGTTGTTGTTTTGTGCCGTCGATTCAAACCCGACTCATAGCGACCCCTCCTTGGGTTTCCGAGGCAGTTATCACTACAGAAGTAGGATTGCCCAACCTTCCTTCCAAGGAGTGGCTGGTGGGTTTGAACCGCCAGCCATCTGGTTAGCAGGCAAGTGTCTTAGCCACTATGCTACCAGAGCTCCTTAGCCATGCATATATTTACTCATTTCACAGCTTTTATTTCTGTAGGATATATACCTAGTAATGGCATTGTAGGATCATCTGGTACTTCTATTTCCAACTTTTTAAGGAAGTGCCATAACATTTGCCACAGTACTTGCACAATTTTACAGTCCCACCAGCAGTGCATAAGTGTTCCAGTCTCAACACACCTTTGCCAGCATTTGTTTTCTTTTTAAACTTTGCTATTAATGCTGGAGTGAGATGGTATCTTGTTTTGATTTGTGCCTCTCTAACAACTAATTATCACAAGCATTTCATGTGTTTGTTAGCTGCCTCAGTATTTTTGGTGCAGTGTTTGTTCATGTACTCTATTTATTAATTGAATTGCTTGTCTTTTTATTGTTGAGGTTTTGAAGTTTTCTATAAATTTTAAAGATCAATCCTTGCCTGATAGGTTGTTGCTGAAATTTTTTCCCCAGCATGTAGTTTCTATGTTCACTTTTTGTGAAATATTTTGTGTAGCATAAGTGTTTAATTTAATTAAGGTATTATTTTGGTTGTTTCTTCTTTTTTGATGTGTGCATTTATTATAAATTGTCCTCTGACCACTGCTTTTGCTGAGTTCTAATGATTTTGGTATGTTGTATTTTCATTCTCATTTGATTCAAGGAATTTTTTTTTCTGGAACTCAATAGTTTTTAAGTAGGGTGTTATTTAATTTCCATATATTTGATTTTTCTCCACTGATTTTCTATAGAAATATAAAATCATTTCTAATTGATAGCACTGTGATCGGAGAAGATTCTTTGTAGTATCTAAATTAAAAAAAAAAAAAAAACTTATTGAGACTTGCTTTGTCCCTGACATATGGTTTATTCTGGTGAATGTCTGTGTGCTGGAAAAGAATGTATACTATGCTATTGTTGAGTGGAATGTTCTTGCAAATAGGGCAAGGAGGCGGCATCTTATGACCTCCTGTAACTTTACAAGGGGGACACAAAATTGTCATCAGCAGCCCAAGGTTTATTCCTATGAGGCCAAACATGCTACCACCCTCTAGCCTTTTTACCAACTTTGACACCAGCAGTCCCTCCCCAGCACACACTGCTTCTCTACTGGGTTCGATAATTCATTGCAATGGCCACACAGAATTCACCGGATTATTCTCATGATTATGGGATTTATTTGGACGTGATAGGCTAAAGTTCAGGTTTGGGGATGAGCTCAGGATACAATTCTACAATCAGGACAGTCTCCCCTCTGCTACATCCCCAGGCAGGCCTCTCTGGCCCATGGCCTCTCCTGCTGGCCTCTGCCCTACTCAAGCATTTGTTACCAATATCTTTTAGCTCTGCCAATATATACACCTATATGCACCCCACTCCACCAACAAGCCTCCTACCCAAAGGCACTCAGCTTTCTTGCTCCGTGGGCCAGCAAGCCCATCACTCTGTCTTGTGCCTCTTGGTCATCTCAGCTGGCTGTCTCTACTGGCCATCTCTGTGCCAGGGAGGTCCAGTGCAGGGATCTCAGGTCCAGGTATATGCTCCACTTCACCTCCTCCACTCCTCCTCTGGTTCTTCTCTCTTGTTGGCAGTAAGATCCTCTCTTCTGACTCTAGAAGGGCTTATTTTAAGCCCAGAAGCACAGCAGAACTAACCAATCTTCACAGTAGAATTCCATACACTTTATTAGCACAGTCCTACCTGGTAATCTGGTGGGGTCACAAAGACCATGGCTAGAAAAGCCATATCAAGTAATTCACTGCACCACAGTTCTGTATACACCCATGAAATCAAGTTGTTTTATTGTGTGTTGTTTGGATATTCTGTATCTTTGTTGAACTTCCTTCTAGTTCTGTCTTTCATAAAAAAGTTATGCATTAATGTCCCATACTATTATTGTGGAGCTTTCTATTTCTCTTTTCCATTCTGTTAAAATTTGACTTATGTACTTTGAGAATCTTTCATTTAGTGCATGGTTATTTATTAAGGTTATGCCTTATTGTTGGATTGATCCTTTAATCATTATATAATATTTTCCTTGCTTCTTTTACTAGTTTTTGCCTTAAAGTCATTTTTCTTGGAAATTAATATTGCCACTACTATTCTTTTTTGGTTGCCATTTGCTTGATACATATTTTTTCTTACTTTGATTTTTAGCTTATTTTTATCTGTGTCTAAGGTATGCCTCTTGTAGACAACATGTTGATGGGTAGTGATTTCTTAAACATTCTGCTATCTCTGTCTCTTGATTGGTGTATTTAATCCATTTACATTTGATATAATTATTGATAGGTATGAGTTTACCATTGTCATTGTGCTGTGTTTCTTGTTTCCTGTAGTTCTCACATTTTCATTCTTCCATTATTTTTCTGTGCTGAGTTCATTTTTTTAATGTATTTTCTTATCATTTCTTTCATTGATGTTCTTTCAGTCTTTACTGAATCTTTTTTTTTTTTTTTTTTTTTTTTTTTTTTTTAGGATTTGGGTGAAGATTTACAGAGTAAATTCACTTTTCATACAGCAGTTCACATATACTTTGTCTCATGTCATTGACCAAAATTTACAATGCAGCAGCTCCCCTCCCACTTCCTCCCCATAGTTACCTCCTCCCAGTGTCCATCCCTTCATACTCTTCTGCACCCTGAGAGGCCCATTGTCTGCCAACCCTGTGTATGATCTTGGATACACTCTCCATTTAGACATACATAATTGTTTAGCTTGTTCACCCATCTATCCGTCCCTATACCCATGTTTGCTTTCATTGACAACTCAGTATTGTATTTGCAAAGGGGTTCATATTTGTTGTTTGTACTGCCCATGTAACTCTCTCTGTCTTTCTCATCCTCAATGCTGCCATATTGGTCACTCACATTTGGTACATTGCCCTTCTCTTCACCCAAATCAATATTTATCTCTATCTATCTAACAGCATTCCCTCCCCTTCCCTCCCACCCCTGGTAACCAACAAAGAAAATGTCCTCCAATATATAAACCTTTCCTTAACCTTTACAATAACGGACTAATACAATATTTGTCCTTTTGTGACTGACTTATTTCGCTCAGCATAATGTCCTCCAAGTTCATCCACGTTATGTGGTGTTTTGCAGATCCTACATTATTCTTTAGCGTTGCATAGTATTCCATTGTGTGAATGTACCAAAGTTTGGTTATCCATTCCTCAGTTGTTGGACATCTAGGTTGTTTCCAAGTTTTGGCTATTGTAAATAGTGCTGCGATGAACATCGGCGTGCATATATCTGTTCTTGTTATGGCTCTCACTTCTTTAGGGTATATACCTAGTAATGGGATGGCTAGGTCAAATGGTATTTGTATTTCCAACTTTTGAAGGAATCGCCATACTGCTTTCCACAATGGTTGTACCATTTTACAGTCCCACCAGCAGTGTATGTTTACTGAATCTTTATGATTTTCTTTTTTTAATTTGGAAAGAAAGTATTTTAAATTTTCTTTGTGGTTACCATGTAATTTATTATTATCTTCCCAAGTTTAAAGAAGTCAGTTTTATCTTGATATTATTGACTTCCTCTACATTTGGAAGTTCTGTAACTACACCATTTATTCCCTCTTTTTGCTTTCTAGTTGTCATTGCTTACAGACTGATTATTTCTGGTTCCCTATTTTCAGTTTTGTAGGTTTATTTTGTTTTTGATATTTCTGTATCTGGGTTGACTTCCAGATGATGCTGTCATGTGTCTTAATCTCAGATATTTATCTGCTATTGTTAGTTCTCTGTCCGAATGACTCCTTTTAGTATTTCTTGTAAGGTTGGTCTGCTTTTTCACAAATTCCTTTAATTTCTGTTTGTCTGCAGATGCTCTAATTTCACCATCCAATTTGAGGGACACTTTTGCTAGATAGATAATTCTAGGTTGGCAATTTTTTTTCCCAGTGTTTTGTATATGTCATCCCATTACCTTCTTGCCTGCATGGTCTCCTTTGTAAGTAACTATTTTTTTTTTTTTAATTTTTTTTTGTATTTTTCTGAAATGCTTTCTGGATTCTTTCTTTGGGTTTTGTTTTTGGAAAATTTGATTATGATATATATGATGATTTCCTTTTGAAGTTGTTCTATTTGGGGTTTACTGAGTTTCTTGAATACATATAGTCTCATCTTTCATGATATTACAGAACTTTTCTTCTAACAATTCTTCAACAATTCTCTCTCCCTCTCTCTCTCTCTCTCTCTCTCTCTATATATATATATATTGCTGCTTCTTGTTCTGGAATTTCAATTGCATATTAGTTAATTCTCTTGATTGTGTCTCATAATTATTGGACTTTCTTCATTTTTTTCATTCTGTCGTCCATTTATTCAATTTCACTCCTTTGCCCTTTCAATGCATTATCTATTTCTGAAATTTTAGTGTTAATCTTCTGGATTTCTTTTATTACTATTATTATTTTTTTATTGTGATTTGGGTGAAGATTTATAGAGCAAATTCACTTTCCATACAGCAGTTCACATATACTTTGTCTCATGTCATTGACCACAGTTTACCACAATGCAACAGCTCCCCTCCCACTTCCTCCCCATAGTTACCTCTTCCCAGTGTCCATCCCTCTATATACTCCTGCCCCCTGAGCTGTCTCCCTGTGCATAAGCAGCCCTTCTTTCTCCCAAGATTGTTCCCTCCAAGGCGTGTATCTACTTGAGATAAATGTTCAACTCATATGCCTGTATTTTGTTTGGCTGGAAACCACAGGTGTGGGTTCAATCTTCTGGATTTCTTTTCACTGCTTTTATATGATTTCTAATTTTCCATTTTGTCAATTTGTTCTTGTATTATTTTCCCAAATTCTTCTAGAGCTTTGTCTATGTTTTCCTTGATGATGTCTTTGATCCCTGTCTTAATCTGTTGGAAGGTCCTGAATAAACTTCTTTTGAGTTCCTTATCAGGTAATTTCAATACATATCCTCCTCCAGATAATTTTCTGGCCTTATATTTTGGTCACTTACTTGAGCCATCCTGTCTTTTTTTTTTTTTTTTAATGAAATTTTCTCTTGTCTCCAAGACATATCGTGTTATTATATTTGTCTGGTAATTTGAATGTTTTGCTTCACTATTTTTTTAATTTATTTGTTTCAATATATTCAGGCAACAGGGTTGTCATCATACTCTGGTTGATAGTTTGGCAGCACTGGATGCTCACCACCTATGTGGTAGTTAAGGTTATGTGTTGGCAGGTGTTGTCACTGTCATTGATGCAGTGGGTGGTGGCACTCATTCAGTAGGTAGGGTGGCATGTGTGGCAGCTATGCCTGGGTAGATTTGCTGGCTCTGACTGATTGGGAAAAAAGAAGAGAAAAGAGGGGAAGAAGAAGAAAAATTACTGTAAGAAAAATGGAGGAGGAAAAGGAAGAAATAAGAAGCAAATAGTAGAAGAAAAAAAAAGTAGTATATTACTGTTGCAAGTGCCAGCCACCAAACATGGCTGACGCAGAAGCGTGATGCCTGCTTTGTGGTATTACCAACCAGAAAGGCAGTGAGGGTGGAGTGAAAAACCATTTCAAATGATATTTTTATGATATAGAGAGATACATTTTCTTATTCATAAAATCAAGGCCAAATAACAAAAGGAATAATTTCTGATGCTCAAGATAATACTTCTCTTTTAATTAAGAATGAACTCTAGAAATCATCTCACTCAAACCCCTTTTTACATATGGAGGAAACCGAGGCCCAGAAAAGTGAAATAATTTGATCTAAAGTTAAGCTACTCTTATTGAATATTTTCTTTAATTGTAGCTTTCCATATTCTCACAACACATATTTTAGGGAAAAAAGAAAAAAGCACAGCAAGTTTTACATAGTGTTATTTAAAGGAAGAAAGGCCACCAGTCTGTGTGATCATTGTTTTTTGTTTTGTTTTGTTTTTTTTCTGTTATTACTTTGCAATAATAATAAAAATGGATGTCATGTCTGTACTGAGAGACATTGTAATAAAATAAGCAACTCCAACCCTAAAATGAGAATGTAAAGATATATTTAATACTTATTTCTTATCAAAATATTTAACTAGTAGATGATTCCATAGAAGAACCAGTGTTCAAATGTGAGCCTACCTCATCTGACATGATACTGCCCCTAAAACTTTGTATTCAAGATGTTTTCATAGTGATTTGTATTAGAAATATAAAGCATGTTTATTTTGACATGGATCCTCATAAGTCACTTTACTTCTCCTTTCTGACAGATTATTGAATTAATTTAGAAAGTTTTCTAGAACAAGAATATGTGATTTCTTATCACCAAACACACTTTTTCCCATCATTTTTATTTTCTAAGTTCCAGAGTTATCTATTGGGAAATTTCTAGGGGAAGTGTAATGAATGAAGGGACAGTTTATGGGTGGCTTATATGGACAACAAGAAGGTGTCAGAATTGTTGGGATAGTCCATGATAATTTGGGTACATAAACCTCAAAGTGTTTAAGGTATTTTTTTTTTTTTTCCTGTTTAAAAATGAGAGGTAGAAGCAGAGTTTTTGGCTCCTGCTGGTGTTCAGGGTGGAGAGGAAAAGTGGTATTAGAAAAAAAGATTAGAAAAGATTTTATGAAATGGACATTTGGGAGTGGAGAATATCACCCTTCATGGAAAAAAGAAAAGAAAGAAAAAATAAAAATAAATAAATGAAAGGGAACAGAGACTCTGGCTGTTCCCTCTCTCCATTTCATGATGGGAGTCTCCCCAGCTGTTCCCTGAAAGCTCCTATGGGAATCTCCAAAGAGACTGCCTTGCTCCTTTCCCAGGGCTATAGTCACCAAGTGACTGCTGCCCCTGAAAGGCAATAACATTTGGAGTAAGGAAAATGTAGCCAGATGAAATATCATGTACTACTTTAGAATTTAGGTGCCTTCACCAAGATGTTTGGGAGATTAAAATGAAATGATAGCTGAGTGAAATATCCTTGGAGACTGAACTTTTGGGAAATTATCTGAATCTCAATAATTTCTGGATACTGTACTGTGAATAGCACTCTTTTTAGGAAATGTAAAGATAACATATTTGAAAATATTCTATTTGAGAATAGAAAATTTCCCCTGATATCCCATTTATCTTGTCACTCAGTAGCAATGTTGATTTGGCAGCAGCTAACCACCAAGTATAACTAAAATGACTTTATTTAGAGAATCCTAGAGAAAAACAATTGCTTTTGAATATGATTTGAATATGTCTATGGAAAAAAAAAATAGGAAAGCTCTCTTTTCTCCCATAAAAGGACTTGGGGAAGGATGATAAAGTTAGTTTACTAATGGTAAAGATACACACACACACACATATACATTCATTCCACTCTTTTGGGACCACCTACACTTCAGCATTCCTTTCATTAGTTCTGAGATTATTTATTATCAACTCAATATCAGTGTTGTTGTTGTTGTTGTTGTTGTTATGTGCCATTGAGTTGGACGCAACTCATAGCGACCCCTCCTTGGGTTTCTGAGGCAGTATCACTACGGAAGTAGATTGTCCCATCTTCCTTCCGGGGAGTGGCTAGTGGGTGTGAACAACCAGCCTTCTGGTTAGCAGTCAAATGCCTTAGGCACTACACTATCAGAGCTCCTTCAATATCAGCAGAAACCAATACTATCAATTTCTGAGCCTATCAAGAATTAAATGCTATTTATCATTATTTTTTATACCTTATGTTTAAAGTTCAAAATTTAATTTCTATATGTGATATAAACATCTTCAGAAATAATTACTTTATTGATCAAAGAATAACACACATATATATATAATTATTGGTTAAGATTTTTGTTCTCTTTCTGGTAATTTAACTCTATAAAAGATGTCATTCTTTTAATTTGGACTAGAGAAACAAAGCAGCTTAGTCCAAATGAGAAATTAATTATAATACCCTGGAAAAGAAAATCCCTACCTTTAAGCCAAGTATTAAAATGCTACCCTTATACATTATTTGTTGTTGCTATTGTTATGTGCTGTCTAGTCGTCTCTGACTCATAGCCACCCCTCCTTGGGTTTCCAAGGCGGTATCTCTATGGAAGTAGATTGCCCAACCTTCCTTCCAAGGAGTGGCTGGTGGATTTGAATTGCCAATCTTCTGATTAGCAGTCAAGTGCCTTAGGCACTACACTACCAGAGCTTACGTCATTTAAATCTTTTTTGGGCCTTGTATTTCTTATGGTTGTTACAAATATTTATGAAATTTCATACAGAGAAGTTTCCCTGTATTGCATAGTGAATATTTGCAAGTACAATTTTTTCATTTGGTGATTCTCATTTCATAGATGGAGAAACTGCAGCACCCCAAAGTTGAGTGAGTTCATTCAAGACATTCAATTACTGAACTTGGTACAGAAGGCTAAGTCTTAAACTTTCAGCAGAATTCAATAAACTATCCTTGACATTCCTCAGGGGATTCTTTTTCTTGCCCTAGGAAGAATTAGTTATATACCCTTACTGAAGTCACCCAACTGTGACTTATGGTTGGTTTTGATTTTGGACAACTGTTGGTGGGCTTAGGAAGTTATCTTGTTAGTACCCAAATAGCCTTATAAGTGGATCTGTTGAAGAGATGCAAATGCTCATATCATAGAAATAGTACCAGATGATTTCACTGAAAGACCATAGTATTTAGGTTTGGTGTGGCCGGGTTGATCAGAATTCACTTATATCACTTGTGTCATTGAAGACAAACCACTGAAGCCTGCTGAGCTTATTTTTCTATAAACACAGGGTGGCCATGTCTTAATCATATAATGAAAGGTATATGATTTATCTTCTCTGGTAGATGCTTAATTGATATGTTTCTTTTCTTCCCTAGTGAACTCTGGTAGCATAGTGGCTAAGTCACTTGACTGCTAACCAGAAGGCTGGCGGTTCAAACCCACCAGCCACTCCTCGGAAGGAAGGTTGGGCATTCCTACTTCCGTAGTGATACTGCCTCGGAAACCCAAGGAGGGGTCGCTATGAGTCGGGGCCGACTCTATGGCAAACAACAACAACAACAACAACAAGTGAACTTCTCAGAGTCAATCTTTAGCGGTCTATTTTTTTGTTTGTTTGTTTGTTTTTGATTCAACAGAATTTTTTTTCACCCCAAACCCAGGTTGAACATCATGCTCTGGCCTCATGTTGACCTTCATCTAACTAGTCCAGCTGGTCCTTGACTGGTGTATTAAAAATTGCTATTTGGTGGTTAAAAACGGTATCATAAGCTGCTTTTCTGCTTGGGCAACTTCAACGACAACTGCTCACAGTACCTCGAATAAAGCAAAAGAAATCCCAGCTAGCAGATTGAACATCACATTAGTGATATGAAGAGTAGATGAACTAATTCGTGGGTGAATTTTCAAGGGTTTTGCATAGGCTGTAGCCAAGCTAGCTACTCTGCTTAATTGCACATGCTATTATTTTTTTTCAAATATAATCTGAATGCTGATGTGATTAATAAAATACAATTAAGTTAAAGTGTACTGCATTTTATAGCATTTTGTCTTTATCTCAACAGATATTAAAAGAACAATCGCTGTCATGTGGTAGGTGAGCCATGTTATGGTTTGCTTATAAGCAGTGTCTTTCATTGAAAAAGTGTGAGATCTGCTGGTGCAACACAGAGAAGTTTGATCTAAATTAAGAGATGCTGTTTTAAATCTTGACCTTACTACTTATAAACTACATAACTTCATCAAATTTCTTTTCTGTCTGTACTTTTCCTCATTATAAGTAATAAATAATTTCTCAAAATTTGAACACATATACTGTATAACAATTATTTTGTAATATGTAGTAAATTTTCAAAATGATCTTACCCAAATATAGAGATCAGCTTTATTAGGCACTGAAATATCAAACAAGTTAAATATTTTTGAAAAATTACCTGTGCATTACTTTTTAACAGTTAGAAGATATTTTCACATAGCATCCATACTCAGCTAAGCAGTTGGCTTCCAGGGCTAAATTCTTACTTTAAGAAAATTCTAGAATTTTAAACATAATTACAAAATAATAATTTCAATTCAAAACTGTTTTTAATACCTAAATGAAGCTTTTCTCCAGTCTTGCACAGGGCTTGCTATTTTCCATGTCAACCAGAGCATGTGTAGATGGGCCAGACTGTATCTTAATGTAAATATCATTGCTTACATATGTATATGTGCAGTAGATATGAGTTTCTGATTTTATAACCTAGAAGCCTTCAAGGCTGAGTATAAACAATAACCTGGTAATTATTTTAAAATTCATAATAAGTGTTGAAATTTGAGGAAACAATTACCCTTCTGGTATTCAGATAATTTCTTAAATCTCTTGAGTACTCTCAGCATTTTACTTATGTTAACTTAACAGGAACTCACAGGGACCTACCCGAGGTGGATGCTATTATTATTATTTTTGTCCCCATTTTATAGGTGAGAAAACTAGCAGAGAGAACCCAATAACTTGACCAAAGGACAAAAAACCATTTACTGCCGTTGAATCAGATCCCACCCATTCATAGCGACCACTCCTTGTGTTTCCGAAATGGTATCACTGTGGAAGTAGATTGCCCAACCTTCCTTCTGAGGAGTGGCTGGTGGTTCCAGCCTTGTGGTTAGCAGTCAAATGTCTTAGGCACTACACCACCACAGCTCCCTGACCAACGGCAGACAGATCCAAAGTGGTGCAAGCAGCATTTAATTTAGTGTGGTTTCACAGTCTATGTTATTAACTGCTATATACTATTTATGTACATACTTATTCAATCTGTATGCTGAGCAAATAATCCAAGAAGTGGACTATAGAAGTAAAATGTGGCAGGCCTGGAGGAAGACTCATTAAAAACCTGCAATATGCAGATGACACAACCTTGCTTGCTGCAAGTGAAGACTTGAGCACTTGCTGACGAAGATCAAAGACTACAGTTTTCATTATGGATTACACCTCAACATAAGAAAACAGCCCTCATAGCTGGACAAATAAACAGCATCATAATAAACGGAGAAACAATTGATGTTGTCAAAGATTTCAGTTTACTTGGATCCACAATCAACGTCCATGCAAACAGCAGTCAAGAAATCAAACGAAGGATTGCATTTGACAAATCTGTTGCAAAAGATATCTTTAACATGTTAAAGAGCAAATATGTCACTTTGAAGATTAAGGTGCACCTAATCCAAACTGTGGTATTTTCAATAGCTTCATATGCATATGAAAGCTGGACAATGAAAGAAGAACTGATACATTTAAATAATGGTGTTGAGGAATATTGAATATACCATGGACTGAAGAAGAATGAAAAATTCTGTCTAGGAGGAAGTACAGAGGGAATGCTCCCTAGAAATGAAAAATGGCCTGACTTTGTCTCTCATGCTTTATCATATTATCAGGAGAGACTGGTCACTGGAGAAGGATATCAAGCTTGGTAAAGTAGAGGATCAGTGAAAAAGAAGACTCTCAATGAGATAGATTGACAGTGGCTTCACTGATTGTAGGGATGGTGCAGACCAGGCAGTATTTTGTTCTGTTGTACACAGGGTTGCTATGAGTTGAAACCATCTCAGTGGCACCTAACAATTATTTACTAGATATTTATGATTGGCCAGATACTGAAGGCTCTCTATGGATTAATGATGCATTCCCAAAGGCATCTCCAAGATAACCTAGATTATAAATGGAAAACCTGAGAATCTAAGCAATTTCTGTCTAATTCCAGTTAATCCTCACTTTGTATATATGTTGTTAATAGCAGCTTGAGATAACATTCATATACCATAAAATTCACCTTTTTATAAATATGCAATTCTGTGGCTTTTAGATTATTCACGGAATTGTGCAGCTATTGTAATTAATTTTAGAATATTTTTATCACCACAAAATGAAAATTTGAACCCAAGATCAATCACCCCCCATTTCTCCCTTCTTCCCAGACCCTGGAAACTACTAATCTACTTTCTGTCTGTATGGTATGCCTATTGTGTACCTTTCATATAAATAGAACCAGGCAATATGTATTATTATTTTTATTTTTTTTTTTTGCAAATGGATTCTTTCACTTAGTGTAATGTTTTCAGGGTTCATTCATATTGTAGCATATTTGAGTACTTCATTCCTTTCAGTTGTCAAATAATATTCCACTCTATGGATATACTAATTTTTGTATATTACTTCATCCATAAATGGACATTTCAGTTGTTTCTGCTTTTTCACTCTCATGAATATAGATGATATGAACATTTATGTACAAGTGTTTGTGTAGACGTATGTTTTCATTTATCATGGGCACATATGTAGGAGTTGAATTGCTTGATCATATGGTAACTCTATGTTTGGCTTTTTGAGGAGCTGTCAAATTCTTCTCCAAAGCAGCAGCACCATTTTATATTCTCACTAGTAATATAGAAGGGGTCCAATTTCTGCACATCCTTGCCAATATTTGCCATTTTCTGTCTTTTTGATTATAGCCAAATCAATGGATGTGAAGTGTCTCCTTGTGATTTTCATTTGTATTTTCTAATAACTAAAAATATTGAGCATCTTTTCATATGCTTATTGTCCATTTGTATATTTTCTTTTAAAAATGTCCCTTCAAATCTTTTTTCTTATATTTGGAGTTATTTGACTTTTTATGATTGAGTTATAAGTTTTTTTTTTAGTTTTTTTGAACATACTCTGGATATAAGTCTGTTATCAGATATACAATTATGAATGATTTCCCCATTCTGTGAGTTATCTTTTCATTTTCTTGATTTCTTGTGTCCTTTGATGCACAAAAGTTTTTAATATTACGATGATCATTTTTTTTCCTTTTCTTGATTATATTTTTGCTGTTATATCTAAAAAACCATTGCCATTACTCAAAATTACGAAGTTTTATGTCTGTGTTTCCTTCTACAAATTTTATAGTGTGTGCTCTTACATGTAAAGCCTTCTTAAAAATCAATGATAAGTTTTAAAAAATTTTGACAGAAGCATAGCTCTTTCAAGTCACTTTTCAGTAATTAAGAGTCAGGTTGTTCCTAACAATTATTTTGTCCCATGTTAAGGTTACAATGCCTTTTTAAGGTATTTTAATGTAGTCTTGAATGAAGCTTCAAATGTGTGTGATATGGTGAGTATTAGTCCATCTAATTTCCTTATCTGGAGCGTAAGAAGAACAAAACCAATTACAGCCTGGGCTAACTTTTTTTTTTTTAATTTATTTACTTATAACCGTGTCTCATTGTGAAGTCTCTTTACAATGAGAAATCTGCATTTACTTTTAAACTTTGAGTGGGGTAAATGTGAACAGATGCTTGATGCTTGCCATAAACATGTCACTCCATGCATGGCATATCAGACATTATGGAGGTATCTTGGTGAATGTTAGGATACCTGTCATTGTGAGCAGAGATAGGTAGAAAGGTTAACAAATGAGAACGGTAATCATTTTTTCATTTTTAAATTGAGTTTTTTGAAAATGTCTTTATTATTGTTAGGTGCTGTTATTGTTAGTTGTCATGGAGTCACCTCCTACTAATGGTGACCTTGTGTATAGAGTAGGTTTCTACTGATGGGGTTTTCAAGGCTGTCCTTTCAGAAAACAGGGTTTTCAGGCCTGTCTTTGAGGGGCCTGTGGGTAGGTTCTAACCACTATTTGGGTTAGCAGTTGAGCGATTTACCATGTGCAAGATGAGGGACTCCTTATTTTGAAACACATAGACTTTTTTGGTTGTATCTTTAGGCTGGTTGAAGTGTGGCCTGAGGAAGTGGCAGAGGGACTGAACAGGGTACTTTGAAGACTGGTTTTGGTATGACTGATTTATTGGTTTCCCTTTGGCACCCAAATTTTCCATCTCTAAAATGGTGATAACTGTTATTCCTTCTTCTAGTCAGGGTGACATTATCTAGGAAATATTTAAATAAAAATGGTTTTATTTCTAATGATAGTTCCAAAAGAATGGCTTTCTTTTTCAAGTAAATTTTCAAGTCATAATACTATTCCCTTTTTTCTCCATGCTAATCTCTTTGAAATTCCCACAGTGTATTAAAAACAAAAACAAAAAAACTCACTGCCATCGAGTTAATTTGGCCCATAGTAACCCCTCCTTGGGTTTCTGAGGTGGTATCTCTATAGAAGTACATTACTCAACCTTCTTTCTGAAGAGTGGCTGGTGGGTTTGAACTGCCAGCCTTCTGGTTAGCAGTCAAATACCTTAGGCACTACATTATATATTTCATAGTTTTAAAATGGTCTTAATTTTGCTTCGCAGTGAGTGTCTTAATCTAGAACTCTAAAATGTAGTACATTTAGGATTCAGAAATTATAATAAATTTAGATTTTTCAAAAAATTACAGAAGACATCAAAATATGACCAAAAATGGCCTTAATTTTAGGTTCTTTCTTACACAGTATTATTAAAACCTATGTCTTAACATTTTGTTCCATCCTATTTAAAGTAGTTTGTAAATAAGAACCATTCACTTTTCTAAAGTGTTTGTTCTGTAGAAGTGAATTTAAGCAATTAGACATTTTAGGCCCCATACAACATTCATATTTATATTAAAAAATATATTTTTAGAAAATAGTCTACTTAAATTTTAAAATATTAGGCATGAAAGTCAATGATTCTTAACTTCTATAATTACTTCAGAATTCCTTCATAATAACGACTTCCTCAGTGAAATATAAAAATAATAAGGTACATCAAATCAAATCAAGTAGTTTTTCTTCTTGTCATCATTTGAGAATAAAGATTTCTATTTTTTTATCCATCTGAAGTCAGAAAATTCATATGCGGTACATACAACTTGGTTGCCTCATAATTTGCAATGGAAAGTAGGATTATCTCAATATATTTTTAACCAGGGTGGTAGCATACATATGAATTCTAGTCTAGAAACCTGCTGTATGTTCCACTATGTTCATCCTGGAATGTATAAAAATAAACCTTTTTTTAGTGCACATCCACATCCACATCCACAATGGTAATTGCAATGTTCATAAAGCCTGTCAAAGCTCCAATTTCCAATATTCTAATGAATATCAAAAGAGTCCAGTATTTCTGACTTTGACAAATTGCAGATGAGGTTTTATTCATTAAGAGGGGCTGCTAATGTTTATTTAAATGCAATTTACTGTTGCATTATTGATTAGCTACTGCAAAATTATCTTACAAGGAGCACGTGTGGCAAGAAGATTTCAGGTTGAGAGCGGATTTATCTAGGGAAGGCCTGTAGGCTTGATTTAGGCCCCAGGACATGAGAGTTTTAATTTATCTGGAAAGAAAGGCCTGGTGGAAGGTTTGCTTTGTTTGCATTTAGACAGCAGATGAAAGGGGTTTTGATGTTGAGCTGGGAGAAAATGGCTGCCACTCTTGTTATTCACGCAGAGAATTCAGCAAAAGGAAAAAAATCTATTACTTGGGCAAGATAAAACAAGCCTTTTCTTACCCTGAAATCATTTTTCAAATCAAATATGTGGTTCTTGTTATCTTCCAAAGAAGAAATAAAAATTTTGTATGTAACCTTTTATCGAAAATCTTAAAAAATATTTCATATTACATTTATTATTAAACCCTCACTTTCTATTTGTCCTATATACTTTGGTGAGTCACATTGTGTCTAATGTGTTTTAAAATGGGAATGCAACTTAATATGAGAGCTAATACTAGGCTTAAATATTTTAATAAAAAATGAACAAGCAAATATTTTGTACGCTCTTTTTAGAAAAGAGTAATAGAGCCAATATAGGCAAAAAGCCTGTTATACACACTAATAATACATTATTGATTCTTAGAGGTAGACACATTTGCCCTAAAAAAGTAAGGCTTTTTCATGATGATTTATTTAGCTTAATCACTATGAATATATTGACAGGTAAGACAAAGCCATAAGGATTACTTCGTAATCCTAGGTAGCTAATAGTAGTTTATTTCTATACACATATAGGAAAAGATCACAACTGAATCAAAAATTGAGTTAAATTAAATAAAATTAGCACTACAAAAGTTCCTGAAGTTTGTGGAGAAACAATATTCCTCTGATAGTTTGCATGGTATGTATATTGAAAAAACAACATAAAAATCTTATGCTTTCTTGCCAAGACAACTAACTGATGGTTGTGGCAATCCCAGTAAGTAGTGAGATTTCATTTATTCAATCTCCTTTATGCTAAGGGTGGAATGCAAATTTATAAAAATAATTTTCGGGCTCATGATTTTGTTTTTAATTGTATTAATAAGAAATACATATGGTGAGAAATGATTTAGAAAACACATAACTCCTGTAAGTTGGAGGTCAGTTATGAGTTTGGTAGTCCGAAGAATCCCATGGTAATTATTTTGAGTACGTGTCAACCAATCACAAAAATTTAGGAAAGTCTCAACTAATCACTAAGATGTATGCATTGGATTTCAATATGTAATAATATGGTACCTAAATCTGGACTCTGAAATGTTATCATTCAGAAGACATTTCAGCTGCCTTCTTATTCTATAAAAATCCATTTCATAGGCAGTGCTCTTCATTGAAAAAGAAGCGGGGGAGGGGGTGGAGGGAGAAAAAAACTATCTCTGTGTGATTTGGGGCTACCAATGAGAGTGACAGCCACATGAATTATGTTTTCCTGTGGGGTTTATGCCACTGGAGACACAATGGTGATGACTGAGTATCAGTTCTGACAACCTGAAGGTGAATTACTTACCTCGTATTTTAGGCCTGCCAGAATAGGAGATAACTATGCATTTATTTACAGAAGTCTGAAATATTCACTATTTTTTATCTTTGACTTGTAGTAAAGCAACATTAATGACTCCATAATTATTTTTATTATTTTTTTCCCTATGTACTTTTTAGTTTTGGTTTCCCTTATAGTTAATTTTGGAGCTCGTAGCATAGTGTCTAAGGCACTTGACTGTTAACCCAGAGGCTGGTGGTTCAAACCAACCAGTCACTCCTCCAAAGGAAGTTTGGGCAATCTACTTCCATAGTGATACTGCCTCAGAAACCCAAGGAAGGGTCACTATGAGTCAGGTCTGACTCGACGGCACATAACAACAACATAATATAGTTAATTTTATCATCTGTTCTTTCTTAAGGAGAATTTGCTATTTTTCCTCTTCAGTTCTTGACAAATAGCATAACACTGCAGAAACACTCAACTCAGAATAAAAGCAATCAAAAAGCAAAACAAGGTAGATGTTATGTGGTCCACTTACAGCCTTGGAAACCCTATGGGAGCTGTTCTACTCTGTTCTACAGGGTTGCTGTGAGTCAGAATCAATTTGATTGTGATTTACAAATACCAAATACTAGTATGTCACTCCATTAAACAAACAAACAAACAAAAAAACCACACTCACTGCCGTCAAGTGGATTCGACTCATAGAGACCCATCCTTGGGTTTCTAAGGCAGTATCTCTATACAAGTAGATTGCCCAATCTTCCTTCCCAGGAGTGGCAGGTGGGTTTGAGCCAGCAGCCTTCTGGTTAGCAGTCAAATGCCTTAGACACTACGCCACCAAAGCTCCCCATTATTCCATTTTTGTTGTTGTTATGTGCCGTGGAGTGGAACCCAACTCATAGCGACCCCTCCTTAGAAGTATTTAAAAATTGTGGTTTGTCTTTCCAAGATGAAACTTGGCATACATTTGACCTACTAAGTGTTCTGGTTACCTAGTGCCACTCTGACAAGAATATACCACAAATGGATGGCCTTAACAAACAGGAGTTTATTCTCTTACAATTTGGAGGCTTTAAGTCCAAGTTCAAAGTAACAGGCTCTAGAGGCTGGATGAAAGCCCCTGAGCCTTGGGCTTCAGCTCTGCCTCCAGCTCCTGGGCCACTGATGCTAGAGGCTTTTCTTCACTCAGACAACTGCTGGCTGCTGAGGCTGCCAAGCCCAAGGTTGACAAGTAAAAAGGCACAGTCCCGATGATACCAAACCACATGGGAGGCCATTAATTCAAGTCCATTGTAAGTTCCTAGGTCAGCAGAGCATGGCAAGCTTTGCTAAACAACAACACGGCTACATGCAGGATCCAAGCATGCCAGAAGCTGGAGACCATTCCTCAAGGCTTTTGGTTACATACAGGAAGCCAACCACATTACCTAAGGCAGCTACTCAGCTGCTCCCAGTAGATTCCACCATGGAGTTGATTACCAGTCTCATCATGGGGAATACTACATCCAGCTGTCCAGCCACTCAACGATGCCCAGCCAAGTTGACACACAAACTGAACTACCACACTAAGTAAAGCTGTTATCAAGCAAGATCATTGTAAATGTAAGTTTTATTTCAGATTCTATTAATGAAGCATGATGTGTTACATTATGCTAGTATTTTTTTTTTTAAGAGGAGAATTGTTATGGCGGCCATGACTATGGTATCTGGATTAACATTTATCCTCTGAAATTTTATATACCTAGTTGCTTTGGGTGAGAAAAAGGAAGAGAAGCTCCAAAGCAAGAATTAAGGAAGAGAATTTGGCAGCTCTGAGAAGCATTTGGAGCCTTTGGGTGGCACAAATTGTTAAACGTTTGGGTACTAATTGAAAGGTTGATGGTTCAAATCTACCTAGATGTTTCTTGGAAGAAAAGCCTGACAATCTACACCCAAATGATCACAGCCAATGAAAACTCTATGGAACAAAATTCTGTTCTGACGCAAAAGGGGTGGCCAAGAGTCAGAATCAACCAGATGGCAACTAGAACTTAAGAAGCATTAGTTAATGTGTTTTTTTAAAAAAACTCACTACTGTTGAGCCGGAACTGACTCATAGCGACCCCTCCTTGGGTGTCCAAGGCGGTATCATTATGGAAGTAGATTGCCCAACCTTCCTTCCAAGGAGTGGCTGGTGGGTTTGAAGCACCAGCCTCCTGGTTAGCAGTCAAATGCCTTAGGCACTATGCCATCAGAGCTCCTTGACATGTTTATATCCTAAAATAAAAGGAAACATGAAGATCAGCAAGTAAACATATTGAGAAATAAAATCTGTTTGCTTATTTGTTCATTTACTCATTCAACACATATCCACTGCTGAGCACCTAGCAAGTGTCAGGACAATCCTACATTTAGGGTCACTGCAATAATAAAGATTTTTTTTTCTTTCCCTAAAAGAGGAGATTGATGATGAATGCATGCCAAGTACTGGGTAGTAAAAGATGAGTTTTATAAATCCCTTATAAATACTAAAATATCTGTGATTTTCCCCCTTATTTTCTGTTGGTGTTTTTTTTTTTTTTTTTTGGCAAGAACTCAGTTATATTTGCCAAATTTTGCCACTCATTTGTACTTGAGTCTCATATCTTAATTTGAAGGCTTTCACATTAACCAAATTTGGAGAACCATTTTGCAGTATGTTTTTTTCTGCTACATAATCCAACATTAGGATGGACATTGAGTCTGATTAAACAAATTTACATTAAGTATATTCACCATGAGCTTTCTTTAAAAAAAAAGAAAGAAGAAGAGAAAAAGTCTTCTGAATCCAATGTCAATAGTGGGAAAATAACTTTTTCTGTAAAAGATGATGGGGATGTTGGCTGGAAAGAAGTGGCCATCTTTTCTGGGCCAAATAGAATTATTATACACCATATGATTTTTGGAAATTGACAAATGAGTGAATTGAAACAGGATTTTTTTTTTAAAATCTATTCCACATTTTTTGATGTGTGTCAATGACTCATATTTTTTATCCTTTGAACATGAAGATATTTTAGACACAATGTCTAACACATAATAAGCTCTAAAGACAACGTATAACACTTATTTTTATGTGGGATTACTGGGATATGTCGAATTTCTGAACATTTTTATTAAAAAATTTGGAGAATATTCAGGGAGATAAAAACATTTGGATTTCCTGGGAAGTTTCATTACAAATAATGTATTTTTTCTAACATCTGATGTTTCCTTGATGTGTAGTTTTTATGATACAGAACAATTCTAATAAACTTTCTTTCAATTCTCCATTGAAGTGTTTCTTTTTGGTTTCTGCAATCAGGCCTGGTGCAAGGTAACAAATGCTTATAACCAATTTTCAATCCTTATTGGTGAACATAGATAACTTCATAGGGACCTGGAAGACCAGGCTGAAATTTAAATTTCCCAAATTCCCTCACCATCTGCAATACAATATGGACAGATGGGAAGGCTGCACTGTGACCTATAGTCTCCAGGCCCTGCCCTTTTTTATTCCCACTGCCTCTCACACGCACATAATGTATATCCCAGCCTGACCTTCCAAGCTCTGTCTATGTCCTCTTGGCTCCCTCAAAAATCCACTCCTTGATCATTCCTCAGGCCTAGAAATACACATACCTACCCACCAGCCACTCCTTGGAAGGAAGGTTGGGCAATCCTACTTCTGTAGTGATACTGCCTCAGAAACCCAAGGAGGGGTCGCTATGAGTCAGGGCTGACTCGACGGCACATAACAACAACAACAACAATAGTGGCACAGTTCAGTTCAGATAGACAGATGGGGGCACATATCAACATGGAAGCAGGATTAAATTGTTGTGGATTGTTGGGTGGATCATAGCTTTTAGTTTGTCATATTCTTTTGGTCCTATGGACCCATCATCCTGTGAAGGAGGGCAGGAATGGAGAATTCTAGAGCTCTGTCTGGCTTGGAGCTCTGGTGGCACAATTCCTAAGACATCTGACTGCTAACCAGAAGGTTGGAGGTTCAAAATTCACTAGCTGCTCCATAGAAGGAAGAGGGAGCAATCTACTTCTGTAAAGATTTACAGTCTTGGAAACACAATGGTGGTTGTTCTGAGTCAGAATCAACTCAATGGCAATGAGTTGGTTTTTTTTTTTTTTTTGAGTTTTTGGTCTGGCTTGAAGGCTGTTACTGTGCAGCATCATTTTAGGACTTCTCATTTTTCTAGTTGTGAATAGCATTATTTTCAATTTTCAGTTATTTACTATATAATTCGTGTTGCAATGTGCAATCTTGAACATATGTTCTAGTGCTCGTGTGCAAGGGATTCTCTAAGAATTTACCTAAGAATGGAATTTCTGAGGCTTAAGCTATGAACATCTTTTACTTTACCTTATAAAGCAATATTGTTTTCCCACATGAATATTCCAACTTATATTCCTACCAGGAGTGCTCCTTCTGAACTATACTCTTGTTAATACTTGTTATTATCTGGATATGATGTTTCCAAACTAATGGGTGTGAAATAAAATCTTGGTATGATGGTGTAATTTTCATTTCTCTGATTGGTAATGAGATCAAATACCATTTTATATATTTATTAGTCATTTGGGTTTTCTCTTCCAGGAAGTGCCTATTCATGCCTTTTGTCCATTTTTTCCTTTTTTATTTATATATTTATTTATTTTATTGTGATTTGGGTGAAAATTTACAGAGCAAAT
>NW_006922179.1:476936-478156 GCF_000298275.1 Orycteropus afer afer
CTCATTGTTGTTTTGATTTGCATTTCTCTAATAGCTAATGATCGTGAGCATTTCTTCATATGTTTGTTGGCCGCTTGAATATCCTTCTTGGTGAAGTGTCTGTTCACGTCTTCTGCCCATTTTTAAATTGGATTATTTGTCTTTTTGTTATTGAGGTGTTGGAGTTTTCTATAAATTCTAGAGATAAGTCCCTTGTCACATATGTCATTGGCAAATATTTTTTCCCAATCTGTAGGTTTTCTTTTGACTCTTTTGGAGAAGTCTTTGGGAGCACATAAAAATTTAATTTTTGAAGGTCCCAATCATTTGGTTTCTCTTCTGCTGTTTGTGCATTTTGAGTTATGCTTGATAGTCTATTTATGCCATATGTTGTTGTTGTTGTCATGTGCCATTAAGTCGGACCCCTCCTTGGGTTTCCAAGGCATTATCACTATGGAAGTAGATTGCCCCAACTTCCTTCCGAGGAGTGGCTGGTGGGTTTGATTTGCCCCTAGTTTTTCCTTAAGGAACTCTACAGTTTTACATTTCACATTTAAGTTTTTGATTCATCTGGAGTTCGTTTTAGTATACGGTGTGAGTTACAAATCTTGTTTCATTTTTCTGCAAATGGATCTCCAGTTTAGCCAGCACCATTTATTAAACAAACATTCTCTTCCCCATTTAATGGATTTCAGCCCTTTGTCAAAGATCAGCTGACCATAGGTCGATGGACCTATTTCTGGGTTCTCAATTCTATTCCACTGGTCTATGTATCTGTCATTAAACCAATATCAGGAAGTTTTGACTACTGTGGCTGTATAGTAGGTTTTGAGATCTGGCAGTGTGAGACCTCCCACTTTGTTTTTCTTCTTCAGTAGTGCTTTGATTATCCGAGGTCTCTTTCCTCTCCATATAAAGTTAGTGATTGTTTTTTCCACATCCCTAAAGAATGTTGATAGGATATGGTTTGGGATTGCATTGAATGTGTAGATTCCTTTGGGTAGAGTCAACATTTTCATAATGTTCAATCTTCCTATCCATGAGCATGAGATGTTCTTCCATTTATGTAGCGCTCTTATGGTTTCTTGTAGTTTTTTATAGTTTTGTTTGTACAGATATTTTGTGTCCCTGGTAAGATATATTCCCAAGTATTTTATTTTTTTGGTAGCTATTGTAAATGGTATTGATTTCCTCATTTCTTCTTCAGCAATCTCTTTGCTGGTGTAGAGGAATCCAACTGA
>NW_006922179.1:480424-481002 GCF_000298275.1 Orycteropus afer afer
TATATAATTCTTGGTTGAAAATTTTTCTCTTTCAGGGTTTTATATATACCATCCCATTGCCTTCTTGCTTGCATGGTCTCTGCTGAGAAATCAGAACTTATTCTTACTGGCTGAACTTTGTAGGTAACTTTTTGTTTTTCTTGTGTGGCTTTCAGGATTCTGTCTTTGTCTTTGGTTTTGGTGAGTTTGATGATGATATGTCTCAGTGATTTTCTTTTGAGGTCTCTCCTGTTTGGGGTTTGTTGGACTTCTTGAATGCATATATTCTACTCTTTCATCATATCAGGGAAGTTCTCCTCCAGCAAATCTTCAACAATTTTATCAGTGGTTTTATTTTTCTCTTCCTGTTCTGGAATTCCCATGACATGTAGATTATTCCTTTTGATGGTATCCCACATGAGCCTTAGGCTTGCTTAATTTTTTTTTTTTCTCTGATTGATCCCTTTCCAAAGAAGTATTCAGGTTTTTGTCTTAAATCTCATTAATTCTGTCTTCCATTGCATCAATTCTACCCATTTGCCCTTCTAATGTGTTACCTATTTCTGACAATTTACTATTAATCTTCTGGATTTCTATCT
>NW_006922179.1:481580-489613 GCF_000298275.1 Orycteropus afer afer
AAAAAAAAAAAAGAAAAAAGGGAGAAAAAGAAGAAAAAAACAAGAAAACTGGCAATATCTGGGGATAGGGCACTAAGAGAAAAAAGATATAGAAGGAGAATAATGAAGAAAAAAATGGGAAAAATGCTAAAACAACAACAACAACAAAAACAAAACAAAACAAAACAAAACAAAACAAAACAAAAAAACAAGGTACCTGGTTAACCACAAGAGAAAGAGGGTGGGGGGAAAATAATATAATTTAAATTAAAAAAAAAAAAATTTAACCAGGAACAGGGAAAAGAAAAAAATGCTGTAAACTATTACCTGGGAGGGGAAGAATAAAGAATAATAGTAAAAAGGACAAAAGTATTAATAGTTTTAAGACAGACAAATACAAGCAAACTAAACACCAGAAAAAAGAGAGAAAAAGGAAAAAAGGAAAAAGAAAAAAAGGAAAAAAATTTGGCGGAGGACAGGGCAGGGCACTCAGGCTCTGTCCAAGCACACAGACTGGGATGTAGTTCCTGTGGGCCCAGAAGGTGGGTGGGAGTAAGGGATGGCCACACCTCCATTCACCAAGCAGGTGCAGAGTAGAAAAGTAACAAGAGGAATGTTGTACTTTTTCAGTTGTGCAGGTCTGGAGTGTCCTTGGGGTTACTGGCAATCAGAACCTGTTGTTGAGCCCCTGGAATCTGGTAGAGCACTGTCTCTTTAAATATCCAAAATTGTCAAGCCACTTGTAAACATTCAAAATGGCAGTGCTCTCCAGACAGGCAAAAGTCCACAGCTTAGCCTGTCTTCCTATTCACTGCTGCTCCCCCTTTTATTCCACAGCCACCAGACTGGTTCTCTGTGCAGTCCTGGCTAGTAGGGCTGATGTTTAGGTTAATTCTTAGATCCTACCACCACTTGGGAATCTCCAAGCTATCTGTGTCTTCAGGATCACTCAGGATTGATGCCAGACTGCAGGTCCGTATTTCTCCTTTTTGTGTATTTTCATGCAAATTCTTCTGCTAGTTGGGGGTTAATCCACTTCTATATCCTTCCCTTCAAGGCTCAGGGGTCCAGGATTATCTTCTGTGTCTGTGTTTATTTGTTCCTCTTTTCTTTGTTGAAGATGGTCTGTGCAGTCTTTCTGCCTATTCCACCATCTTGGAATCCTGTCCATTTTTTTCTTAAGTTATTTTTTTTTTAATCGAGTTATACGAGTTATTTCAGAGTTCGCATATACATGTTGTATACATACATATTTGGTTGTGTACTATATAAGACTGCAGATCTACTGACACACTGTTCATGATCTATTCATGTTACTAAATTATATGCTAGTGTGCAGAAAGAGCCTATTATTATTTTCTTAGTTTGCCCAAAGAAATTACCACAAAGTCAGTGGCTTCAGACAATAGAAGTAGATTTTCCCACATTTCTGGAGGCTGTAAGTCTGAATTCAGAGTGTTAACATGATCTCTCTGAAGGCTGTAGGAAAGAACCTGTCTTGATTCTTCCAGCTTCTGGTAGCTCAATCATTCCTTAGTTTTTAGATGCAACACACCTCTATCTCTGTCCCTACATTGCCATGGCCATTTTCCATCTGTGTTTGCTAGTTCTGTTTCTCTTCTCTTCTTATAAGGGCCCTAGTCATACTCGGCCACTTTATGACCACTAGTGTGACCTCATGTTAACATAACTAATTACATCTGCAAAGAGCCCTATTTACAAATAAACTCACATTTAGAGGTACTGGGGATTAGGGCTACAACATAACTTTTTGAAAATGACAATTCAACCCATAGCACAGGTCCTAGTTGATCTCCTTCCAAAACAGTCAATGAAAATTTTATGGATCACAGTGATCCAGTCCACCCAAATCATGGTGCTGGTGCAGGACCTGATAGCATTTCATATCATCATGCAGGGGTCTCTATGAGATAGGAGTAACTCAAGGGCAGCTAATAACAACAAAAAGTCCTAGAGAAGTAAGGGAGAGCCCACTCCTCCAAAACCCTATGTGAGACATAGAACTACCCCCCAACCACTACATATTTGGAAAAGCAAACACAAAGAAACCAAAGGAGAGGTTGTTATGAGTTGGAAATTACTTGAAGGCAGTGAGAGTTTGGTTTTTCTTTTTGAGTATATAAATCAGTTAAGAAAGAATCTTTAAATAGTCTTCCAATCAATGAATGTAGTGTGTGTGTGTATACATACAATATATATATATATATATATATATATATAGAGAGAGAGAGAGAGAGAGAGAGAGAGAGAGAGAGAGAGAGAGCGAGCTCTGGTAGTGGCTAAAACACTTGCCTGCTAACCAGACGGCTGGCGGTTCAAACCCACCAGCCACTCTCCTTGGAAGGAAGGTTTCCTTGGTAGTATCACTATGGAAGTAGATTGTCCAATCTTCCTTCCAAAGAGTGGCTGGTGGGTTTGAACCACCAGCCTTCTGGTTAGCAGTCAAGTGCCTTAGGCACTATGCTACCATTACATAGACAATCATATCATCTGTATGTAATGACAAAAAAAAAAAAAAAAAATACAGTCTTGGTTCTTCCTTTTCAATACTTATATATTTCATTTATTTTTTTTGCCTTACTGCACTGTACAGCATTGCCAGTACAGTGTTAATCAGAAATGGTAAATGTGGTCATCTTTTACCTGTTCCTTATGTCCAACTCTCAAGCTTTACAATTAAGCATGATATTTGGGATAGGTCTATCAAGCAATTTTTTTTTCCTATTCTAAATTTTGCTAGTCATTTTTATCCTGAAATTTATATTAGATTTTATCAAATGCTTTTTCTGTATATCTTGAGATGATCTTACTCATTATCTTGATTGTTGTTGTTGTTGTTGTTGTTATGTGCCGTTGAGTCAGACCTGACTCATAGTGACCCCTCTTTGGGTTTCTGAGGCAGTATCACTACGGAAGTAGATTGCCCCATCTTCCTTCCTATTATCTTGATTAGTCAAGTAATATGATGGATTACATCAATTAACATTTGTAATATTAATCAACTTAGCCTTCTTGGGATAAGCCTATGACAGTTCATTAAGATCTTGTTTGTGTAATGCTAAGTTTATGTTTTTTGGTATTTTGTTTTGAACTTTTATATTTATGTTCATGAATGAAATTGTGCTTTACTTGTCAATTTCATACTTGTTGTTGCTGTTGTTGTTGTTGTTATGTGCCATCAAGTCTGACCCGACTCATAGCAACCCCTCCTTGGGTTTCCGAGGCAGTGTCACTACGGAAGTAGATTGCCCATCTTCCTTCCGGGGAGTGGCTGGTGGTTTTGAACCACCAGCCTTCTGGTTAGCAGTCAAGTGCCTTAGGCACTACTCAACCAGAGCTCCCGTTGTTGCTGTTAGGTGCTGTCAAGTCATCTCCAACTCATAGCAGTTCTATGTACAGCAGATCGAAACACTGCCTCGTCCTGTGCCAGCCTCCCAATCTTCACTATACTTGAGCCCACCATTGCAGCCACTGTGTCAATCCACCTTGTTGAGAGCCTTCCTCTTTTTTGTTGACCCTCCACTTTACCAAGTATGACATCCTTCTCTAGAGAAAGGTCTCTTCTGACAACATGACCAAAGTAGGTGATACAAAGTCTGGCCATTCTTGCCTCAAAGGAACATTCCAGCTGCACTTCTTCTGGGACAGATTTGTTAGTACTTTTAGTAGTCCATTGTACTTTCAATACTCTTTGCCAACACCACAACTCAAAAGCATCAACTCTTCTTTGGAAGTCCTTCTTCATTGTGGGGCTCTGACATGCATATGAGGTGATAGAAAATAACATGGCTTAGGTTAGGCACAACTTAGTCCTCAAGGAGAAATCCTTGCTTCTCAGCACTTGAAAGAGATCCTTTGCAGCTGACTTGCCCAGTGCTATACATTGTCTGATGTCCTGACTGCTGCTTCCATTGGTGTCAATCATAGAACCAAGTAATATGAAGTCATTGACAACTTCAATCTTTTCTCCATTTATCATGATGTTGCTTATTGGCCCAGTTGTGAGGATTTTTGTTTTCTTTATATTGAGGTGTAATCCATACTGCAGACTGTAGTCTTCAATCTTCATCAGTAAGTGTTTCAAGGTCATCCTTACTTTCAGCAAGCAAAGTTGTGTCGTCTGCATATCGCAGGTTGTTTATGAATCTTCTTCCAATACTGATGTCACATTCTTTTCCATATACTCCAGCTTCTTGTGTTATTTGCTCAGGATATAGATTGAATGAATAAGTATGGTGAAAAGATATAACCCTGATGCATTCCCTTCCTGATTTTAAACCATCTGGTATCCCCTTTTTCTGTTAGAACGATAGCCTCCTGATTTTTGTACAGTTTCCTAATAAGTACAATTAAGTATTCTGGAATCCCCAATCATCTCAATGTTATTATCCATAATTTGTTATGATCCACACAAATGAATGCTTTTTTTTTTTTTTGTTAATTTCTATTGTGATTTGGATGAAAGTTCGCAGAGCAAATTCATTTTCCATACAGCAGATCACATACACTTTGTCTCATGACGTTGACTGCAGTTTCACACAACGCAACAGTTCTCTTCCCATTTCCTCCCCAGAGTTACCTCTTCCCTGAGTCCTTCCCTCCCATGCACTCCTATCCCTGTGCATACCTGGCTTTTCTCTTCTCCTGTAATTGATCTCTCCAAGGAGTGTATCAACCTAATGTAAATGTTCGACTCATATGCCTGTCTTTTGTTTGACTGGAAGCCACAGGAGGGGCTTCAATTCTAGACCTGAAGGGCAGCTAGGGGTCATAGTCTCAGTGATTTTACCAGGCTCTATCAGACCAGCAAACTTGGTCCTTTTTTTTTTTATTTTGAATTTTATTCCACATTGTTCTCAAATCTCTTAGGCACTACGCCACCAGAGCTCCCGATGTTAATGATACTGTTCTATAATATCCACATTCTGTGGGATCACTTTTCTTTGGAATGGGTACAAATATGGAATGGGTACATTCTCTAGTTGTTGGTGAAATGATTTCTATATTGTCCTTAGATCAAGCATGCTAATGATTTGTATACTTCTTGATATTTTGTATCCTTGATCTATTACTTGAAATGTTATGTTCAAATATCTCAAGATGATGGTGAATTTGTTCGTTTCTTGTAATTATGATCATTTTGACTTTATTACTTGGAGGTGATACTAATATAGGCATACAAATTCAGAATTAGTATTATTTGCTTGATGGAATAAAACTTTATCATTATTTAGTGATCTTCTTTATTTTTATTTAGTACTTTTTGCTTTTAATTCTATTTTATTGATGCTAAAATAGATGAGTATTTGTTTTCACAACAATTTATTTTCTGTATTCTTGTGTTTCTTATATGTTCCTTGAAAACACGATGTGGTTAGATTTTTAAAAATCAGTTATATACAAAGTATATAGTCCATTTCATTGGATTAACATTTATTTGGCTTGTTGTTGTTGTTGTTAGGTGCTATCGAGTCAGTTCTGACTCATAGCAACCCTATGTACAACAGAACGGAACACTGCCCAGTCCTGTGCCAGCCCCGCAATCCTTGTTATTCTCGAGCCCATCATTGTAGCCACTGTGTCAATCCACCTTGTTAAGCACCTTCCCCTTTTTTGTTTTGACCCTCCACTTTACCAAGCACAAAATCCTTTTCCAGGGAATGGACCCTTCTGAAAACATGAGCAAAGTAGATGAGAGGAAGTCTGTTCATTCTCACTTCCAAGGAGCATTCTAGGTGCACTTCTTCCAGGACAGATTTGTTAGTTTTTCTGGCAGTCCATGGTACTTTCCATGTTCTCTGCCAGCACCACAACTCAAAAGCATCAGCTCTTCTTCAGTCTTCCTTTTTCATTGTCCAGCTCTCACATGCATATGAGGTGATTGAAAATATCACGGGTGGGGTTAGGCTCACCTTAGTCTTCAAGGAGACATCTTTGCTCTTCAGCACTTTAAAGAGGTCTTTTGCAGTGCTATGATATTTTACTTTCTATTTTATTTTTCATTATGTTACTTTTTTGTTATTTTGTCTTCTTTTAATTTTATTACTATTTTCTCATCCAAAATTTTTCACCTCTGTAAATTTTGAAGTTATATATTCTCTTTGTATTTTTTAGAGATTCTTCTAAAATTTTTACAGACATGATTTTCTTATCATATCATAAATCTAATACTGGAGTCTTTAGCTGTCATCATCACTTTTGTGACTTATATACTACTACTGTCATATATTTGAATTCTAACATTTAAACCCCATTTAACATTACTATGATTTTTCTTTTCTCTTTTTAATTGCCTTTACCTTCACCCAAATTAATACATTTCTCTTACCTAGTTACTTATTTACCCTTCTCTTCTTTCCCATTTCTTGTAACCATCAAAATACATTTCTTTACATTTATAAACCTATCCTTGACCTTTTATAATAGTTGACTCATACAATACTTGTCACTTTGTGATTGATTTATTTCACTCAGCATAATGTCATCCAAGTTCATCCATGTTATAAGGTGTTTTGTGGATTCTTCATTATTCTTTAACGTTGCATAGTATTCCATTGTGTGTATGTAAAATAGTTTATCCATTTATCTGTTGATAGGCACTTGGGTTATTTCCATGTCTTAGATATTGGAAACAGTACTGCAATGAACACGGGTATGCATATATCTACTTGTGTCCCAGCTCTCACTTCTTTAGCCTATGTACCTAGTAGTGGGATTGTTGGAGCAAATGGTATTTTTATTTCCAACTTTTTAAGGAAGTGCCATAGCATTTTCCGCAGTGTTCATACCATTTTACAGTCCCCCCAGGAGTGTATGAGAATTCTAACCTTCCACACCATCACCAGCATTTGTTGTTTACTGTTTTGTTGAACTTTGCTATTATTGCTAGGGTGAGATGACATCTCATTGTTGTTTTGATTTGCATCTCTGTAATGGCTGCTGATGCCAAGCATGTCTTCATGTGTTTATTGGGTGCCTGAATATCTTTGGTGAAGTGTCTTTTCATGGTCTCTGCCCATTTTTTAATTGGATTGTTTGTCTTTTGTTGTTGAGGTATTATTGAAGTTTTCTTTAATTTTAGAGATAAGTTTCTTGTCAGACATGTCATTGCCAAATATTATTTTCCCAAATCTTTCGTTTCTCTTCTTACTCTTTTGGAGAAGTCTTCCGACGTGCATAAGAGAATTTACTTTTTTTTTTTTTTTTTTTGGCTTGAAAAAACAGGAGTTTATTCTCTTGTAGTTTGGAGGCTTTAAGTCCGAGTTCAAAGTGTCAGGCTCTAGGGGCTTGGTGAAAGCCCCTCAACCTTGGGCTTCAGCTCTGCCTCCTGCTACTGGCCCACTGAAGCTAGAGGCTTTTCTTCACTCAGACAACTGCTGGCTGCTGAGGCTGACAAATCCAAGGTTGACAAGTAAAAAGGCACAGTCCCGATGTTACCAAACCACATGGCAGGCCATTAATTTAAGTCCATGAAAGTCCCAGGATCGGCAGAGCATGGCAGGCTGCTGAATACCAATTTGGCTACATGCAGGGTTCAAGCATGCCATAAGCTAGAGAACATTCCCAAAGCTGTTTCTTATATATGGGAAGCAGACCACATCCCGAAAGGCAGCTACTCAGCTGCTCCAATAGATTCCATCATGGGGTTAATTACCAGTCTCACCATGGGGAATAACTCCATTCACCTGCCCAGCCACTCAACCAGGCCCAGCCAAGTTGACACACAAACTTAACCACCACAAGATTCTTTGATCAAAATTTTTAATAATAGTAGCCAGGCACCAAACAGTTCTGGTCTCATGGCAAAGGAGGCAGTTGTTCATGGAGACAATTAGCTACACATTCCATATCCTCCTTATATTCTTTCTTTATTTATTTTAATTGATTGTGATTTGGGTGAAGATTTACAGAGTAAATTCACTTTCCATACAGCAGCTCACATATACTTTGTCTCATGTCATTGACCACAGTTTACCACAACGCAACAGCACCTCTCCCACTTCCTCCCCATAGTTACCTCTTCCCAGTGTCCA
>NW_006922179.1:492911-520948 GCF_000298275.1 Orycteropus afer afer
GCAAAAGTCCACAGCTCAGCCCACCTTTCTCTTCACCTTCTCTGTTTGTTCCCCAGCCACCGTGCACAGTCTTTTGTGCAGTCCCTGGCTAGCAGGGTGATTTTTGGGTTAATTCTTAGGTCCAACCACCACTCGGGAATCTCCAAGCCCTGTCGTCTGTGCCATCAGGGTTGCTCAGGCCGCAGCTCCATGTGTCCCCTTTTTTTGGTATTTTCACACAAATTCTTCTGTTAGTTGGGATTTAGTCCACTTTTGTATCCTTCCGTTCAAGGCTTAGGGGTCTAAGATTATCTTCTGTGTCTGTGTTAATTGGTTTCCCTTTTCTTTGTTGAAGAGTGTCTGTGCAGTCCTTCTGCCATCTTGCCGGAACTCAAGAATTTACTTTTTAGGACCAGGTTTGCTGGTCTGATAGAGTCTGGTGAAACCCCCAAGACTACAGCCCCTAGCTACCCTTCAGGTCCAGAATTGAACCCACTCCTGTGGCTTCCAGCCAAACAAAAGACAGGCATATGAACTTAACATTTACATTAGGTAGATACACTCCTTGGAGAGATCAATCATGGGAGAATAGAAGGGCAGTGTATGCACGGGAGAGAAGGACACAGGGAAGAGGTAACTATTGGAGGAGGTGGGAGGAGAGCTGCTACATTGTGGGAAATTTCAATCAATGTCATGAGAAAAAAATGTATATGAACTGCTGTATGGAAAGTGAATTTACTCTGTAAACTTTCACCCAAATCACAATAAAAATAATAAAAAAAATTCACTTTTTAGAAGGTCATCTAGTTCATCTTCTGCTCTTTATGTATGTTGGGTTATGTTTAATAGTCTATTTATGCCATAAATTAGGGCCCATAAGTTTGCCCCTATCTTTTTTTGATGGTGGTTATAATTTTAGGTTTTACATTTAGGCCTTTGATCCATCTTGAGTTTGTTTTTGTGTATGGTGTGAATTATAGATCTTGTTTTGTTTTTCTGTGAATGGTTATCCAATTTTGCTAGCACCATTTGTTAAAGAGGCTGTCTTTTTCACATTTAATGGATTTGGTCCTTTTTAAAAAAAAAGCTGTCCATTGGTGGATGCATCTACTTCTGAGTTCTCAATTCTGTTGTTTTCATCTGTGTATCTGTCATTGTACCAATATGAGGCTGTTTTGACTACAGTAGCTGTATGAGTAGGTTTTGAGATCAAGAAACGTGAGGCCTCCTACTTTGTTCTTCTTCAGTAATGCTTTGCTTATCCAAGATCTCTTTCCTTTCCGTATAAAATTAGTGCTTGGTTGATCCACTTCCTTAGTGTTGATGGAATCTGGTTCTGTATTGCTTTACATCTATAGATTGCTTTGGATAGTATTGACATTTTGACAATGTCCAGTCTTCTTATCCATTAGCATAATAACTTATTCCACTAATGTAGGTAGGTCTCTTTTATTGTCTTGTAGTAGTGTTTTCTAGTTTTCTCTGCACAGGTCTTTTGTATTTGGGGTAGGATTAATGCTCGTTATTTTATTTTTTTGGTAGCTATTGTAAAGGGTATTGTTTTCAGACATCTCTTTGTTGAAGCAGATATTTTTATTTTCTATACTTTGTTGTTAGATGCTATCATGTTTGTTCTCACTCATTCCAATCTCTTGTACAAGAGAACATCCTCGCAATCACTGTTAACATTTGAGCCCATTGTTGCAGCCACGATGTTAATCTATCTTGTTGGGGGGCTTTCTCTTTTCTTTATTACTCTACCTTGTTCTTCTCCAGGAACAGGTCCCTCCTGATAACATGTCCAAAGCAAGTAAGATGAAGTCTTCCTACCCTCACTTCTAAGGAGCATTGTGACTATATTTCTTCCAAGACAGATTTGTTCATTCTTCTTCTTTTCTTTTTTTTTTTTTTGTCTAAATTTTTTATTGTGATTTGGGTGAAAGTTTACAGAGCGAATTCGTTTTCCATACAACAGCTCATACACATTTTGTCTCATGACATTGACTGCAATTTCCCACAATATAATAGCTCTCTTTCTACTTGCTTCCCATAGTTACCTCTTCCCTCTCATACACTCCTGCCCCGTGAACTATTTCCCTGTGCATACACTGCCCTTCTATTCTTCCATGATTAATCTCTTCAAAGAATGTACCTACCTAATGTAAATGTTCAGCTCATGTATCTGTCTTTTGTTTGGTTGGAAGCCACAAGAGTAGGTTCAGTTCCAGACCGGAAGGGCAGCTAGGGGCCATAGTCTCAGGGATTTCACCATGCTCTCTCAGACCAGCATACATAGTCTTTTTTTTTCTTTTAATGATTTTGAGTTTTGTTCTATATTGTTCTCTCACTCTATCCAGGATCTCCTACATAGATCTCCCTCCAAGAGGTCGACAATGGTAGCTGGACACCATCTAGTTCTTCTGGTCTCATAGTCATATAGGCTGAAGATCAAGTGGTATACCAGTCCCTTGGACTAATTGTTTCCATACGTCTTTGGTTTCTTCACTCTTCTTTGCTTTGGATGAGGAGAGACCCATTGTTGCATCTAGATGGCTGCTTGCAAGCTTTTAAGATCCCAGTTGCCGTCACCAAAGTAGGATGTGGAACAATGTTTTTGTGTAGTATGTTATGCCAATTGAGCTTGATGTCCCCTGTGACCATGGTCCTGAGCCCACAGAAAGTCACCACAAACTTGTCCCCTGTCAGCTCTACTATATACTTGAACATTCTTGTAGAACATACAAATATGCTTGTAGACACATCATCTGCTAACCTTATACATGATCATGGGCACATTCCTCCTTGCTAGGATATACCCAGTCATTGAGCCTGCCCAGCCATCTATCCACCCTAGACCAATGTTTGCTATCACTGACAACTCAGTACTGTATATGCAAAAGGGTTCATTTTTGTTTTCTGTGTCTCTCATGTACTGCTCTCTGTCTTCCTCTTCCTCAGTGCCACTGTGTTGATCACTTACATTTGTCGCATTGCCCTTCCCTCCACCCAAATCAGTACTTCTCTACCTATCTAGCAGTGTTTCCTCCCATTCCCTCCCACCTGTAGTAACCAACAAAGAAAATTTCCTACCATATATAAACATTTCCTTGACTTTTTACAATAATGCACTAATACAATATTTGTCCTTCTGTGATTGACTAATTTTACTTAGCATAATGTCCTCCACGTTTAACCACATTATGTGGTGTTTTGCAGATTCTACTTTGCATAGTGTTCCATTTTGTGTATGTACCATAGTTTTGTTATCCATTCTTCTGTTGATGGGCACTTAGGTTGTTTCCATCTTTTGGCTATTGTAAATAGTGCTGTGATGAAGATGGGTGTGCATATATCTGTTCTTGTCCTGGCTCTCACTTCCTTAGGATATATACCTACTAATGGAATTGCTGGCTCAAATGATATTTCTAATTCCAACTTTTTAAAGAATTGCCATAGTGATTTCCACAGTGGTTGTATCCTTTGACAGTCCCAATCTTTCCACATCCTCTCCAGTATTTGTTATATCTTTTCTTGTTGGACTTTGGTACCAGTGCTGGGGCAAGATGGTCTCTCATTGTTTTGATTTGCATTGCTCTAATGGCTAATGATCAAGAACATTTCTTCTTGTGTTTGTTGGCTGCCTGAATATTCTTTTTGGTGAAGTGTCTATACATGTCTTCAGCCAATTTTTTAATTGGCTCATGTGTCTTTTTGGTGTTGGAGTTTTCTATAAAGTTTAGAAATAAGGTCCTTGTCAGATATGTTGATATGTTGTTGCCATTTTTTTCCCCTCAATCTATAGGTTCTCTTTTTACTCTTTTGGAGAAGTTTTTGGAAGCAGATAACAATTTAATTTTTAGAAGGTCCTTTTCATATAGTTTATCTTCTGCTGTTTGCACATTTTGGGTTATGCTTGATAGTCTATTTATGCCATATATTAGGGCCCCTAAATTTGCCTCTATTTTTTCCTTGAGGAACTTACAGTTTTAGGTTTCACATTTAAGTCTTTGATCCATTTGGATTTAGTTTTTGTGTATGGTGTGAGGTACAGATCTTGTTTCATTTTTCTGCAAATGGATATCCAGTTTTGCCAGTGCCATCTGTTAAACAGACAATCTCTTCCCCACTTAGTGGATTTCAGCTCTCATCAAAGATCAGATGACCATAGGTTGATGGATCTATTTCTAGGTTATCAAATCTATTCCATTCATCTAGGTGTCTGGTGTTGTACCAATCCCAAGCTATTTTGACTACTGTGGCCGTATAGTAGGTTTTGAGATCCGGCAATGTGAGACCTCCTACTTTGTTCTTCTTCTTCAATGTTGTTGTGTTGTTATGTGCCGTCGAGTCGGCCCCAACTCATAGCGACCCCTCCTTGGGTTTCCGAGGCAGTATCACTATGGAAGTAGGATTGCGCAACTTTCCTTCCGAGGAGTGGCTGGTGGGTTTGAACCTCCAGCCTTCTGGTTAGCAGTCAAGTGCTTTAGCCACTATGCTACCAGAGCTCTTTCTTCTTCAATAGTGCTTTGCTTATCTGAGGTCTTTTTTCTTTCCATGTAAAGTTAGTGATTCCGTATCCTTGAAGAATGTTGATGGGATCTGGATTGGGATTGCATTGAATATATAGATTGCTTTGGGTAGAATTGATAGTTTCATAATGTTCAATCTTCCTGTCCATGGGCACGTTGTATTCTTCTATTTATGTGGATCTCTTATGGTTTCTTGAAATAGTGTTTTGTAGTTTTCTTTGTCTTTTGTGTCCCTGGTAACATTTATTCCCAAGTATTTTATTTATTTATTTATTTTGGTAGCTATTGTAAAGAATATTGATTTCCTTACTTCTTTTTCAGCAATTTCTTTGCTGGTGTAGAGGACTCCAGCTGAATTTTTTTATGATGATCTTGTATCCTGCTACTGTTCTAAATCTCTCAATTAGTTCCAGTAGCTTTTTTGCTGAGTCTTTTGGGGTTTCTATGTATAGGATCATATCAGCGAATAGGGAAAGTTTGACTTCTTCCTTACCTATTTGATTGCCTTTGATTTCCCTTTCTTGCCTTATTACTCTGGCAAGTACTTCCAATACACTGTTGAATAGAACTGGTGATAGCAGGCATCCTTGTCTGGTTCCTGTTCACAAAGGGAATTGTTTCAGTCTGTCTCCAATGAGAATAATGTTGGCTGTTGTTTTTGCATATATGTCCTTTCTTATGTTGAGGAATGTCCCTTCTATTTCTATTTTGCTGAGAATTTTAGTCTGGAATGGGTGTTGGATTTTATCAAATGCCTTTTCTGCATTGATTGATATGATCATGTAGTTCTTTCCCTTTGTTTTATTTATGTGGTGGAAGATGTTGATTGGTTTTCTAATGTTGAACCATCCTTGCATGCTTGATACGAACCCCACTTGATCATAATGTATTATTTTTTGCACATGTTGTTACAGTCTATTGGCCAGGATTTTGTTGACGATTTTTGCATCAATATTCATGAAGGATATTAGTCTGTAGTTTTCCTTTCTAGTGATGAGTTTGCCTGGTTTCAGTATCGAGGTTATGCTTGTTTCATAAAATGAATTTGGGAAGATTCCATCCTTTTCTATGTTTTGGAATAATTTGAGTAGGATTGGTGTTAGATCTCTGAACAATTAGTACAATTCTGGTGAAAACATCTGGGCCAGGACTTCTTTTGTTGGTCATTTCTTTTTTTTATGACCTATTAAATGTCTTATTTTGTTATGGGTCTATTCAACTTTTCTTCGTCAGTCTGTGTTAGTTTAGGTAAATAGTGTATTTCTAGAAATCTGTCCATTTCTTCTAGATTTTCAAATTTATTGAAGTACAATTCTTCATAGTATTCTGATATTTTTATTTCAGTTGGTTCTCTTGTGATCTCACCCAATTGGTTTCTTATTCATGTTATTTATATTCTCTAGCTCTTTTCCTTTGTTAAATTTGCCAGTGGTTTGTCAGTTTTATTAATCTTTTTTTTTTTTTTAATTCTAATCTTGTTGATTTTTCCTATTGTCTTTATATTTCCTGTTTCATTTATTTCTGTTCAAATATTTCTTTTATTCTGGTGACTGTAGGCTTTGCTTGCTGTCTTTTTTCTAATTGTTGGAGAAGTTGATTTAAGGTGTTGATTTTGACTCGTTCTTCTTTTTTGATGTGTGCATTTATTGCTGTGAATTGGCCTCTGATCACTGCTTTTGCTATGTCCCAAAGATTTTGCTATGTTGTGTTTTCATTCTCATTTGACTCATGGAATTTTTTCCTTCCATTTTTTATTTCTTTTTTTTTTTTGATTACCATTTCTTCCCTTATTGCCCTGGCTAGGACTTCTAATACAATGTTGAATAGAAGTGATGATAAGAACATCCTTGTCTAGTTCCTGTTTGCAAAGGGAATGGTTTCAGTCTCTCTCTATTGAGAATAATGTTGTTATTTCTTCTATTACCCAGTTGTTCTTAAGGAGGATTTGTTCAGTTTCCATGCACTTGCTCTTTTTCCGTTGATCTTCCTATTGTTGATTTCTCATATTATAGTACTGCGGTCTGAGAAGATGTTTTACAGTATTTCAGTGTTTTAAATTTATTAAGACTTGCTTTGTGACCTAACGTATAGCCTATCATGGAGAATGTTCCATGTGCACTGGAAAAGAATGTCTATTGTGCTGTTGTTGGGTGAAGTGCTCTGTAGATGTCTATAAGGTCATGTTGGTGGATTGTATTGTTTAGTTCTTCTCTGTCTTTTTTGAGTTTCTTTCCAGTTGTTCTATCTTTTATTGAAAGTGGTGTATTAAAATCTCCTAGTATGACTGTGGTGTGATATATTTGTCTTTTCAATCTGTTAAAGTCTGATTTATGTATTTTGGGGCTCTTTCATTGGATCCATAGATATTTATTATGGTTATGTCTCCTTGTTTGATTGATCCTTTAATCATTATATAGTGTCCTTCCTTATCTCTTGTGGTGGTTTTGTCATAAAATCAATTTATCAGAAATTAATATTACTACTCCTGATCTTTTTTTGTTGCCACGTGCTTATTATGTCTTTTTTGCAATCTTTGATTTTTTTAGTCTATTTTTATCTTTGTTTCTAAGGTGTGTCTCTTGTAGACAGCATATTGATGGGTTGCCTTTTTCATCTAGTCTGCAGCTCTCCATCTCTTGAGTGGTGCATTTAATCCATTGACATTCAGTGTCATTATCAACAAGTATGAATTGGTTACTATCATTTTGTTCTGTGTTTTTTTGTTTGTTTGTTTTCATGGTGTTCCTGGTTTCTTTGTTCCATATAATTTTCTGTGCTGAGCTCATTTTGTTTATTAATTGTATTATCATTTCCTAAGTTGCTATTGCTTCAGTATTTGCTAAATATTTGTGCTTGTCCTCTTTTTTTATTTTGATGTGAAGGTTTATCATTTTTCTTTGAGGTTACCCTGTGATTTATAATTTTCTCCCTGAGTTTAGAACAGGCCATTCTATCTTGCAATTGTCTTGACTTCTTCACCCTATACAAGTTCTGTGAATATACTGTTTCTTCCCTCTTTTTGTTTTGTACTTATCCTCCTTTGCCAGCTTATGTATCTGGTTCCCTGTTTACAATCTTGTAAGCTTATTTTACTTTGGATACTTCCATTACTGTGTCAGTTTCTGGGTTATGTCATCTTGTGTATTATGTTAGTTTTTTGTTTGCCATTATTGGTTCTCTGTCCAAAGGACTCCCTTTAGTATCTCTTGTAAGGTTGGTCTGGTTTTAACAAATTCCCTTAATTTATGCTTATCTGGAAATCTCCTAATTTCACCACCATATTTGAGGGACAATTTTACTGGGTATATAGTTTTTTGTTGGAAATGTTTCTCTTTCAGGGTTTTATATTGATTATGTAAGGATTTGACCATTGAACTGTGTGGATCATAACAAATTATGGATAACATTATTAAGTATGAGGATCCAGTACATAGATCAAGAGAAGGTCATTCAAATGGATCAAGGGGATAATGAATGGTGTAAAATCAGGAAAGATGTGTGTCACCATTGTATTTTCACCATACATTTCAATCTGTATGGTGAGCAAATAATCTGAGAAGCTGAACCATATGAAGAATGACATGGCATCAGGATTGGAGGAAGACTCATTAACAACCTGCTATATGTAGGTGACACAACCTTGCTTGCTGAAAGTAAAGAAGACTTGAAGAATTCACTGATGAAGATCAACAACTATAACCTTCAGTTTGGATTATTCCTCAACATAAAGAAAACAACAATTCTCGTAGCTGGAAAAATAAGCAACATCATGATAAATACATACTATGCAAAGGCATTTGACTCTTGTGGGTCATAACAAATTATGGATAACATTGAGAAGAACTGGAATTTCAGAACACTTAATTGTACTTATGTGGAACCTGTACATAGACCAAGAAGCTGTGTTGTCTGAACAGAACAATGAGATACTGTCTGGTTTAGAATCATGAAGGGTATGTTCCAGACTTGTATCATTTCACCATACCTATTCAATCTGTATGCTGAGAAAATAATCTGAGAAGCTGGATTATATGAAGACAAACGTGGAATCAGGATTGGAGGAAGACTCATTAACCTGAGATATGCAGATGACACAACCTTGCTTGGCTAAAGTGAAAATGACTTGAAGCATTTACAGATGAAGATTAAAGACTCCTGTCTGTAGTGTGGATTACATCTCACCATAACAAAAATGAAAATCCTCACAACTGGACCAATAAGCAACATCACAATAAATGGACTTCAAAGATTTCATGTTACTTGGTTCCACAATCACCACCAATGGAAGGAACAGTCACAAAATCAGAAGACTTACTGCACTGGGCAAATCTGCTGCAAAAGACTACTTTAAAGTGTTGAAGAGCAAAGATGTCTCTTGGAAGACTACAGTACTTCTAACCTAAGGCATGACATTTTTAATTGCCTCATATGCATGTGAAAGCTGGACGATGAATAAGGAAGATGGAAGAAGAGTTGATGCAGTTGAATTTTGTTGCTGGTGAAAAATATTGAGCATACCATGGACTGCCAGAAGTACAAACAAATCTGTCTTGGAGTATGGCAGAATCCTCCTTAGAAGCTAGAATGGTTAGTCTTTCATACTTTTTCATGTTTTCAGAAGGGAACAGTCCCTAAAGTAGAATATCACGCTAGGGAAAGTAGAGGGTCAGTGAAAAAAGAAGATTCTCAATGAGATGGATTGACACTGGCTGTAACAATCGGCTTAAGCATGGCAATGATTGTGAGGATGGCACAGGACTGGGCAGTGTTTAGTTATGTTATACATAAGGTTGCCATGAGTCCAGACTGATTCAATGATACCTAACAACAACAATGTACTAGGCTGTGTATTCAGAGGTATACAGATACAAAAATGAATAAGACACAACCCCTCTCCTGGAACATCTCACAGACTAGATAGAAAAAGAGACATGCCAAGAAATAATTACAATAGGGGAAGAAGTGCTTCTAAAGGTACTTAAAGTAGTCTTATATGAGTAGAGTACTTTAAGTTGATCATCATATGATATGGTTTCCAGACTCTTTATCATCATAATAAAAGACTTCTAGTAGAGGTTGAAGAGATTTTACAAATTGCCTTCTTATGTGAGATAGCTATTCTGAGACATTCAGTTACAGTTAGTATGGCAATAATTAGGCCTTAGCTACAAGGTGATTTTAGATAGAAATACATAGCAAAAATTCAATCAATTCTAGATTATCTATGCACAAATCTGAATATGTACATGAATGTATATTTATAATTTGTGAATGCTAATGTGATTCACTGACTCTCAGAAATAAGTTAAGAATGTTTATTTTATAGAAAACATTTTTATATTTTAACTTCTGTTAATATTAATTTATTCTTTACCCATACTCAGTGTTTTAGGATTTTCCAAATGCTTTTGGTAATACTAATTCCTTTTAATTCTACTTCTCTGTATGCTTTTGATCTTTGATTTCTAGTTTAGAAATTGAAAGGACTTTGTGTTATATGTTTTGTTAAATGGATCTGGATTAAGAGAATACCTTTCATTATTCCTTTTATTTTAAGTAGGTAAGGGTGACTTAGGATTTGGGACCTGAATTTAGTCTGTCTTTTAGTATGCTACTTGATTTATGGTTTAGAATGCCTTATCATATAAATAAATGCAACAAAGTAAGGACTTCCATATTGTGCAATGATTCTCCTCTCACAATGAGATTTGCTTTGTTCAATGTTCTTAACTTTTATTTTTTTCTTTTTTTGTAAATACTTGAATTTTTTTTGTGAAATCTTGTATTTGTGTGTATATTGTACACATATTTCTGTGAAGATTGATCAGATACTGAAGAGGGTCTATGTACTTGTGAAAGTTTCTAAATTCCCACAGTACATGCTTCATGCTAGAAATTCACACAGTCATATCAAATGGCAGTGTCACTAAAACCACAAACATACTTCATGTCTTATGTCCTTAATGCTCTATTTTCCTGCCATAAATGGTATTATGGGTTTTCCCAGAAGGAATTGAGTAATAAAGGACATATTTGTGCATCACTTTATGGTTTCAAAGTATTTCAAATATCATTCAATCTTTAATATTTAAGAAAATATATTAACCCCATTCTACAGAATAAAGAGTGGAAGTTCAAATGTACACAGCTCATAACTCATAGAACATGGACTCAACTGAAGTCTTTTGATCTAAATAAAATATTTATCAGAATTTTCCTTTGATTAGTTTCTGCATTTTTTTACTTGAAGAGGGTGCCACCACTTTAGATTCATTTTGGCTTTCTTACTATTTCTGTGAACTCAAGAAAACCGTTGAGCTGCTCAGGGCCTGGATTTCTGAACATGTCACATGAAGTAATAAACCAAAATCCAAACTGCAGTACTTCCCGGCTCCCACGTTCCATGTGTCTCTGTCAAAGTTTGGCCCAAAACTCCTCAGGAAAGCAGGTCCATTCATTACACCTATGCACCAGTGGATTGCGCATGTTGCCAACCAACAACAGTTATTCTACCAGGTTATGCAGTAATGAATCTTAAATTGTTTCTTCCTGTTGTGGGGACCCCATCTTAGTTAATCTTACCAAAACAGTTTGCTTAGCTGGCTTTCATTTGCCCCTCCTCACCTGTTTCTTGCCTACAGGAATTGTGATAATCAGTGCTTTATTTCTGCAAGACTGGCTGTGTTCTAAGATGTTGTTTCATTTCTTTGTATTATTGTGTGATGTGGGGTAGATAAATCAGTGTTTAAAGGATGGTGCTGGGGTGACATTAAGGTTCAGAGAGAGAAAAAAAGGTCTATTTAAGTAAAAATGTCAGGAATTAACGTGGTTAACATTCTAGGACCTTGTTGTTGTTACGTGCCGTCGAGTCAGACCCGACTCATAGCGACCCCCTCCTTGGGTTTCCGAGGCAGTATCACTATGGCAGTAGATTGCTCCATCTTCCTTCCAAGGAGTGGCTAGTGAGTTTGAACCTCCAGCCTTCTGGTTAGCAGTCAAGTGCCTTAGGCACTAGTCTTGAATTAGAGTGTTAATAGTAACAGATCTGTTGTGGAGACTGGAGATCCTGGTGGATGAGGCACTGAATTGGGACCTACAAACTTTGTCAGTGTAGGCTTGTCATTTACATGTAACTTACCTTTTTCAATTTTCAGTGAAAAGTTGAACTAGGTAATTTCTAAGAGCCATGACTGTTGGAAATTACTTGCTTTTCCAAGTTTTGTTACTGATTTTCTGTAAGCTATTTTCTTTTCATTCTCTGTATTTTGTAGAATGACTCAACGTTCTGATGTCATTTCAAAATTTTAGATAAGACAGAGTTTTCTCTGATAAATGCATCAAGTATGCAATATGTGTTCATCCACAACCAAGCCCAAATCTGACCCCTAAAAGTTTTTCTCTTGAGTTCTTTGACGTTTGACTCAATCTCTTCTTTTAAAAACTTTTAAATTTATTGCATAAATAGAAATTTAAGACATAGTGTAAGCTGAAATGCAGTAGGTGACTATATATCAGTTCATTTACCCCAGGACTGTGTGTAGCTGCTGGGCAGTGTTCTCAGGCACTGGATGAAGCAATTTCTGGATATAGATCCCTCATGGATCCTAGTGCACCCCCAAGACAGTTGCACATCAGAGTGCAACTCACAGGCTGGGCTTTTGTTATGTTTGGATCACCTGCTATTGAAATAGGATTTTGCTGTTCCATTTGCAGCCTGCCACCTGATAAATGCTAGATTATGAGTCAGAATAATAAACATGGAGGTGTTGTAGTAGGCCAAAAAGCTTCCCATTGTCTAGTGTTACATCTGTCTTTTTAGGAGTATTCTCAAAGGAAAACAACATTTGAATGTGTGCCTGTACACTAACAGTTTCTGGAAATGGCAGTGCCTATCAATTTTCTTTTTAAATAAAGCCTTTCTGTAAACGGTTCACATAACCAGTTATTTGGCTTGAAATGGCCTCCCCATGAAAATGTCTGCTTTAATGTCAAGTCAGGGAATAGTGAAGCTTTGCTGGAGTCCCAGTGTCTAGCAGATATACTATAAATTTAATTTCATGGCAAAGTGAAGTCTATTACAGAAAATCAGAAAGAACTACCTTCTCAGCAAGGCCATCTCTCTTTTTTTATTGAGTCCTTTTTGTGTAGCTTTTCCAACCTTTTTCTGTGCCTGCCAATAAAAAGGGGCTCTTTGTTTGAGGACAATACTGACAAATTACACAGCAAACATATTTCCAGTGGTGGGTGGGAGCACAAGGTCAGGAGAGGGTCATTCCTGCTACCTGGCTTATTATACCTGTAACTGGGAGCTCAGTTTTCTTTACAAGATTCTGCTAAACTTGAATAGTCCTGGTTCTCTTCTAGTCTTGTATAAGTGTCAGTAAAGCCAGGTCTTTTTCATTATTAATTTTGCTACTGTGGAGGTGTAAACCAAAAAGTGAGGAAGATGAGGTGGATCCTGGAAACTTGTTGCCTTGGGGAAATCTCACATGTTCTCAGAGACAGGTAAAAAAATTCTGAGCCTTACCTAAAACATCCCTTAATTGGTGTTTACTGATTTGCTGTTAAGTGGTTTGACACATCAATTAAAGACCTCCTGGGTACTCTGCAAAACAGCTGAAGATTTTTAAGTGGCTCGCTAGGACAACAATCATTCTTTTCATGGGGTCAACATAAAAAAGTTTTTGGACATTTACAAGAGATGTACACTACACATAATGAGAGAGTGAAGAGCTGCTGCTGTAGTTATTGAAACCTCTAGAACTGAGATTTTTGAGGGATTGCCTTCCGCTTTGCTTTTGAAAACTACTGTGGAATAAAATACCAGGTTTCTCTAGTATTTGTAGAGGTGAACTAGAGGGAATATTACGTAGGAAAAAGAAATAATCATCTCCATCACCACGCTTTTCCTATTGTACTTAGGGTCACTATGAGTTGAAACCAACTCAGCAGCACCTAACAATAAGATGAATGATCAGGAATCTCACTAGGTGTTACTTCATTGAAGTCTGCTGGTTCAATATAAACCTGGATCAATTTCCTATGATTTTTTTGAGACAATTCTCTATGAGTGTATATGATCTCATTGGCATTCTTCTAAGTTCTGTGAGGTATAGAAATAATAAATACGGCTGCTATTCTCAAGGAACTAACGACACAGCAATCTCTATAGATGACAGCAGTGTTGTTTTCTTTTTATTCTTTTTAAAGCAGTGAAGTAATAATAACAAACGTTTATTGAATGCTTACCAGGAGTCAGGTACTCACTATGTGCTGTGTTTTTCACTTGGTGTGACATATGATCTTTGTAACAAAATTTTCAGTAGATTTCACAATGTCCATTTTACTGATGGAAAACTAGTGTTTGCAATGGTTATGTCACATGATCAGGCATTAATATTAATACTAAAGAATAATTAATATTCATTAATATTTGTTTCCAAATCTTTCTGACTTTATAGTCTGTGATCTTAATTACCATTTAACTTCCCCAATACAAAAATCACTATTGTTTGATATCTGTGTTCACATAGTACCTTACTCTATTCATTAATATATTCAATACATATTTGTTAAATTAATGATTGAATTGATGAAATTTGGTGGGAGAATCGATTTTTTTTTTTTTTTTTAACTGTGGTTTGGGTAAAAGTTTACAGAGCAAAATAATTTTCCATTCAACAATTTATGCACATTTTGTTGCGTGACATTAATTTTAGTTCCCTCAATGTAACACAACTCTTCCCGCTTCTTTGGGTTCCCCATATCCAGTTTTCCTTCCTGTCTTCTGAGCTTTGTTTTGGGGCAATGCTACCCTTTTGATTTCATATGTTGTTTTGAGGATTACATTCCTCAAGAGTGTTATTGTTCACTTTACAGGCCTATCTGTTGTTTGACGGAAAGGTGATCTCTGGGAATTGATGATTGATGGATTCTCTTCCTCTCTTATCTCTTCTCAATTACAGGAATTATACCGAACTTTTGAACTTACAAGCATCATTTTGTCATGCTTGTAAAATGTTTGTCATGCTTGTTAAGGGACTATGAGAAATAAAAAACATAATCATCACAGTCATGTTTTATTCACTTTTAAAGCAAAACATATTTGGAAATGTTTACATTATGTTTTAGTATTTTCAGTACAGTCATTTAAAATGTCATTATAAACAAATTTGATATCATGAATCTTCTAATAAGTTGAGGAGGAATAATTTCATCCTTGAAATTATATTAACTTTTCTGTGACCTAATCACAAAATAACATTTTCAAAGTTGGTTTCATTGGAACCGCAAACTAATCAGCTGCACTAACTTAACTACAAACTAAAAAGTTTACTAATGCCAGGTAATGATTAGATTTTGGTTGTATAGGGATAGCAAAACTGAGTGAGGCTCAGAGAGTAGAGGTGACTGTCTGTGATTATATAGTGAGTGGAGCAGCAAGACTAAATCTCATATCATGTCGTTGTTGTTAGGTGTTGTCAAGTTGGTTCTGAGTCATAGAGACCCTATGTAAGACGAAATGAAACATTGCTCAGTTCTATACGATCCTCACAATTGCTGCCATTTTAGCCCATTGTTGCAGCCACTTTGTCAATCCATCTCACTGAGAATCTTCCCCTTTCTCACTAATTCTCTACTTTAGCAAGCATGATGTCCTACTCCAGCTATTGGCCCCTTCTGATAACAAGTTCAAAGTACATAAGACAAAATCTCGCATTCTTGCTTCTAAGGAGCATTCTGGCTACATATCTCCCAAGTGAAGATGTCAGTCACAATGATGACTTAAAGTATGCCTGACCCAAGATATCATATTTTCATCCACCTCATGTGCTTGCTAATGCTGAACAGTAAATAAAGAAGAATTGATGAGTTTTTTTTTTTAACACTTCAAAAAGCTCTTTTGCAACAGATTTTCCCAATGCAATATATCATTTGATTTCTTGACTGCTGCTTTTATGGGCATTGATTGTGGATCCAAGTAAAATGAAATCCTTTACAACTTCAATCTTTTCTCCATTTATCATGATGTTGCTTATTGGTCCACTTGCGAGAATTTTTATTTTCTTTATATTGAGGCATAATCCATACTGAAGGCTGTAGTCTTTGATTTCCATCAGTAAGTGCTTCAAGACCTTTTTGCTTTCAGCAAGCAAGGTTGTGTCATCTGCTTATCAAACGTTCTTCTTCTTTTTTTTAATTTTTATTTGTTTTACATTCAACATTATGTGTACATTTAGTTTTACTCCCCATTTACCATGTCCAATCCTAACCCAGTCTTCTCCCCTCCCTGTCCAGTAACCCTCTCCCCATGCCCTCATAGTTATGCACTTCTGTTTGTCCTGCATTTCCTCCGTGTGAATGTTGCCCCTCTGGTGCCCTGTGATCGATTGCTCCAAGGGATGCATTTCCATAGAGTATGTGAGTGCGTCACCCTGGGTTGAGCAGTCTGCATGTACCTCTTATTTACTATTGGGCTGAGAGACAGCCCCTGGGAGTGAGTTTTATTGAGGCCCAGAAGATATCCAGGACCATAGTATTGGGGTCTCACCAGACTCCATTGGACCAGTAATTCTGGTCATTATTGAGTTTTTGGATTTTTTTCCACCTTTTTCCTCCCACTCTATCCAAGATCTCCAGTTTTGATCCTTTTCTGAGTGTTTGGCATTGGTACCCGGGCACCATCTAGTTCTTCTGGTCTTGAGGGCCATCGTGTCCTAGGGCTGATTGCTTCCAAATGCCCTTTTTTTTTTTCATTTTTCTTCACTTCCGATGATAGGAGAGCATTAGCTGTTTCTTACATGGCCGTTTGAAAGCTTTTAAGACCCCAGTCACTAATCACCAATGTAGGATGAGGCGCAAGGCTTTTATGTATTTTCTTGTGGCAATTGAGTCTGGTGACCCCCAGTACTATGGTCCCCAGATGATAGATCAATTGAATCTTGCTCCCATAGTGTCTGGGTGTCTGTGAGGGGTTACTATATCTGTCTTGTGATGTTTCTGTGAGGATTGCAGGTATTTTGTATCACTGGTATCTGTGCAAGATTAGCCTGTGCTGAATCTATCCTTGGTCTAGAGTATACTTCTGTTCACTGACCACCATCTGATCCTCCCAGGTGTTTATGTGTTTATCTCTAGCCTGGTGTTTGGTATTAATGTAATGCAGTATTGCTGGCACACTGGTTGGTATTAGCATCTGACGTTTATCTCCTATGTGCACAGTCTGGTGTCCTCTCTTTTCCTAATGTTATCATGGTGGTTACAGACTCTTTCCATACATCCCTCCCCTTACCCACATCAGTGTGTGGGCCCCAACTAGCCCGAAATTAATCCCTCTCCTTCCCTCCCCACCCCGGTAACCTGCAAAGTGAATCTCCTTTCCCAAGCAAACCCTCTTTGTCTTTTTACAGTAATGGGCTCATACAGTATTTGTCCTTCTGCAAATGACTTATTTCACTCAGTATAATGTCCTCCAGGTTCATCCACATTGTGAGATGATTCACGTTTCCCCCCTCATTGTTCTTTAATGTAGCATAGTATTCCATTGCGTGAATGTACCATAATTTGGTTATCCACTTATCCATTGATGGGCACTTAGATTGTTTCCATCTCTTTGCTATAGTGAATCATGAAGCAATGAACAGATGTGCATATGTCTGTTAGTATGCTGCCTCTCACCTCTAGGTTATATTCCTAGTAATGGAATTGCTGTGTCAAATGGTATTTCTATTTTCAGTTTTTTAAGGAAATGCCATACCATATGCCACAATGATTGTACCATTTTACAATCTCACCAGCAGTGCACAAGAGTTCCAATCTCTCCACAAATTCGCTACATTTGTTATTTTCTGTCCTGTTGAATTTTGCTATTATTGCTAGGGTGAGATGATATCTCATTGTTGTTTTTGTTTGCATCTCTCTAATGAGTAATGATTGCGAGCATTTCCTCATGTGTTTCTTGGCCACCAGCATGTCATCTTTGGTGAAGTGTCTGTTCTGTTCGAGTCTTTTGTCTACTTATGAATTGGGTTACTTGTCTTTTTGGTTTTGAGGTGTTGATGTTTTCTATAGATTTTGGAGATAAGTCCTTTATCAGATATGTCATAGGTAAATATTTTCTCCCAATCTGTAGCTTCTCTTTTTACCCTTTTGATGAAGTCTTTTGATGCACTTAAGAATTTAATTTTTAAAAGGTCCCAGTCATCTAGCTTCTCTTCTGTCTCCTGTGCATTCTGGGTTATGTTTGATAGTCTATTTATGCCATTAATTAGGGCTCCCAGATTTGCCCCTATTTTATCTTTGATGAATTTTATAGTTTCGGGTTTTACACTTAAGTCTTTGATCCAGCTTGAGTTTGTTTTTGTGTATGGGTTGAGGTATGGGTCTTTTTTTGCAAGTGGATATCCAGTTTTGCCAGCACCATTTATTAAAGAGGCTGCCTCTTTCCCATTTAATGGGTTTTAGACCTTTGTCAAAGATCTGGTGTCCATAGATGGTGTGTCTATTTCTGGACTTCCGATTCTGTTCCATTGGTCTATCTATTTGTCTATCATTGTACCAATACCATGCTGTTTTGGCTACTGTGACTGTATAGCAGATTTTAGGATCTGGGAGTGTGAGACCTCTCACTTTGTTGTTCTTCTTCAGAAGTGCACTGCTTATCTGAGGTCTCTTTCCTTTCCATATGAAGTTAGTAATTTGTTTTTCCATGTCCTTAAAAAAATTTGTTGGTATCTGGAGAATTGTATTAAATGTATAGACTGCTTTAGGTAGTATTAACATTTTCACAATATTCAGTCTCCCTATCCAAGAACAAGGCAGGTTCTTCCATTTATGTAGTACCTTTGTTGTCTCTTATAGTAGTGTTTTATCATTTTCTTTGTATAGGTCTTTTGTGTCTATAGTAAGGTTTATTCCTAGACATTTTATCTTTTTAGTAGCTCTTGTAAAAGGTATAGTTTCCCTTATTTCTTTATCAGAGGACTCTTTGTTGGTGTAGAGGAATACAACTGATTTTTATATGTTGACCTTGTATCCTGCCACTTTGCTGAACCTCTCTATTAGTTCCAGTAGTTTTTTATTGAGTCCCTTGTGTTTTCTATGTACAGGATCATATCATCTGCAAATACAAATAGTTTTACTTCCTTTTTGCCAATTTGTATGCCTTTTATTTCTCTTTCTTGCCTTATTGCCCTGGCCAGGACTTCCAATGCAATGTTAAATAGAAGTGGTGATAGAGGACATCCCTGTCTGGTTCCTATTCATAAGGGGAATGCCTTGAGTCTTTCTCCATTAATAATGAGGATGTTGGCCATTGGCTTTGCATATATGCCTTTTATTATGTTGAGGAATTTCCCTTCTATCCCTATTTTGCTGAGAGTTATGAACAGGAATTGGTGTTGTATTTTATCAAATGCCTTTTCTGCATTGATTGATATAATCATATGGTTCTTTTCTTTTGTTTTGTTTATGTGGTGGATTGCATTGATTGCTTTTCTAATGTTGAACCACCCTTGTGTACCTGGTATGAATCCCACTTGGTCAGGATGTATTATTATTATTTTTTTGATGTGTTGTTGGATTCTGTTGGCTAAGATTTTGTTAAAGATTTTTGCATCTATGTTCATGAGGGATATCGGTCTGTAGTTCTTTCTAGTGGTGTCTTTCCCTGGTTTTGGTATTAGTGTTATGCTTGCTTCATAAAATGACTTTGGGAGTATTCCCTCTTTTTCTATGTTCTGGAATAGCTTGAGTAGTATAGGTGTCAACTCTTCACTGAATATTTGGTAAAATTCTCCAGTGAAGCCATCAGGGCCTGGACTTTTCTTTGTGGGGAGTTTTTTTTTTTTTTTTTTTATGACCTGTTCAGTTTCTTCTTTTGTTATAGTTCTGTTCAAGTATTCTATCTCTGAGTGGGATAGTTTAGGTAGGTCTTGTGATTCTAGAAACTTGTCCATCTCTTCTAGGTTCTCAAATCTGTTGGAGTACAGTACAGTTTTTCATAATATTCTGTCAGTATCTTTTTTATTTCAGTTGGTTTGTTGTGATGACACCTTTCTCATTTACTATTCTAGTAATTTGCATTTTCTCTTTCTTTTCTTTTGTTAGATTTGCCAATGGTTTGTCAATTTGTTAATCTTTTTGAAGAACCAGCTTCTTGTTTTGTTGATTTTCCTCTATTGTTTTTTTGTTTTCTGTCTCATTTATTTCTGCTCTGATCTTTATTATTTCCTTATTTCTAGATACTGTAAGATTCTTTTGTTGTTCTTCTTCTAGTTGTTGGAGTTGTTGAGTTAGAGAGTTGATTTTGTTTCTTTCCTCTTTTTTGATGTATGCATTTATTGCTATAAACTGACCTCTGAGTACTGCTTTTGCTGTGTCCCATAGGTTTTGGTATGATGATTCTTCATTCTCATTTGTTTCTAGGAATTTTTTTTAGTTCAATTTTTATTTGTTCTATTATCCAGTAGTTTTTGAGCATTGAATTGTTCGATTTCCATGTTTGATGTTTTTTCCTTGATCTTCTTATTATTAATTTCTAATTTTATAGCATTGTGGTCCAAGAAGATGCTTTGTAGTATTTCAATGTTTTTAATTCATTGAGCCTTGTTTTATGTACTAACATATGGTCTATTCTGGAGAAGGATCCATGTGCACTGGAGAAGAATGTGAATTGTGCTTTTGTTGGGTGGAATGCTCTGTATATGTCTATGAGGTCAAGTAGGTTGATTGTGTTGTTGAGTTCTTCTGTATCTTTGTTGAGTTTTTTTCTAGTTGATCTGTCCCTCTTTGAAAGTTGTGTGTTAAACTCTCCTACTACTATTGTAGAGTTGTCTATTGTCCATTTTGATTTAATTAACATTTGCTTCACATATTTTGGAGCACTTTCATTGGGTGAAAAAATATTTATTATTGTAATATCTTCTTTGTCAATTGAAACTTTCAGCATCATATAGTGTCCTTCTTTGTCTCTTATGTTGTTTTTAATCTTAAAGTCTATTTTATCAGAAATAATATAGCCACCCCTGCTCTTTTTTGATTACCATTAGCTTGGTATATTTTTTCCACCCCTTAATTCTTAATTTGTTTTTATCTTTTGTCTAAGGTGCCTCTCTTATAGGCAGTATATTGATGGGTCTTCTTTTCTTATCCAGTCTGCCACTCTCTTTGTCTTGATTGGTGCATTTAGTCCATTCAGATTGAGTGTAATTAGTGATAGTATGGATTGGTTGCTTTCATTCTATTTTTTTTTTTTTTTTTTTGTCATGTTGTTGGTATTTCCTTGGTCCATATACTTTTCTGTGCTGAGTTTGATTTGTTGTCAAGTGCTTCCTCTCTTTTCTTTATTGTTGGTTTTATACTTATTAAACCCATATGTTTTCCTTCCTTCTGCATTTCCTTTGGGGGATTGTTAATTTTCTCTGTGGTTACCTTGAGTGAATTCTTGTCTCTACATTTTTAGAACAGTTTGTTCTATGAGGACATTGTCCTGTTTTCCTCTCCATTTGGAAGTTTGTATCTAGAAGTTTTATTCCCTCTATTTTGTTAGTTGTTGTTGTCATGTGCAGATTGGCTTCCTTGATTTTTAGTGTACAATGTTTATAGTCTTATTTTGAGTTTTTATTTCTGATTTGGTTTTAATGTTGATGTCATATATCCTGATTTTGTTGATCTCTGTTGTGGGTTCTCTATTGGAAGGACTTCCTTAAGCATTTCTTGTAGGGTTGGTCTGGTTTTCACAAAATCCCTTAATTTCTGTTTGTCTGAGAATGCCTTGATTTCACCCTCATATTTGATGGACAATTTGGCTGGATATAGGCTTCTTGGTTGGAAGTTCTTTTCCTTCAGTGTTTTATATATACCATCCCATTGCCTTCTTGCTTGCATGATTTCTGCTGAGTAATTGGAGCTCAGCCCTAACTGTTTGGTAATTATAAGTAATATTTCATTTGTCCTGGACAGCTCACAAAATTCTTTCTTTATCTTTGGTTTTGGAGAGTTTGATTATAATACGTCTTGCTGTTTTTCTCTTGGAATCTATCCTGTATGGGGTTCTATGAGCTTCTTGGACAAATATCTTTTCTTCCTTCATAATATGGGGAAAGTTTTTTGTTAGTAGGTCTTCCACAATTTTCTTAGTGTTTTTTTTCCTACCTCTTCTTGTTCTAGAATTCCAATGAGGCATATATTGTTTCTCTTCATGTCATCCCATATAACTCTTAGGTTCTCTTCATTTCTCTTAAATCTTTGTTCTGATTTTTCTTCATACAGGCTGGTGTCCAGGGATTTGTCTTCTAGCTGGGAAATGCATTCTTCAGTCAGTTCTATCCTACTCATTACTTCCACTTTATTGTATAATTCTGTAATTTTGGTATTCATCTTCTGGATTTTTAACTGCTGTTTTTGTATGAGTTCTGATTGTGCATTAATATTGTTATTTTGTTCTTGAATGGTTTTCCTGAGTTCTTGCAAGGAACTGTGTTCTCCTTGCTTCTGTTTGGGGTATCCTTAGGCTCTTGTACAGCTCTATAAACATACCTACTAAATTCCTTCTCAGATAATTCTATTTTCTCCTCTTCCTCCATGTATAATGAGACCTTTGTTTGGGCTTTTACTTCTAATGTCTTGTCCTGTTTTTTTTTTTTTTTTTTTTTTTTTTTTTTTTTTTTTTTTTTTTGTTGTTGTTTGTTTGTTTGATTTGAGGTTGCCTGTTGTTTCCTAGACATTTTGAGGTTGTCTTTAACTGTTAATTATTGATTTGTTTTGTCTTGGTTTTATGATTTAATATTTTGAAACATTGGTGCTGATGCATTTTATTTTTTTAGCTATTAATTCAGGTGTGCTGGGTTGCTCTGCAGTTTTCTTCACTGTGTGTAATGTGGATGCAGGTCTCTGTTTGTCATAAGGGAGTTTAGGATTTGAGCAGACAGGTATTATGGTGGCTGAATGTGGTTTTTCTATTGGATGAGAGAGGGTAGAGATGGAGAAAGCAGGAGGAGAAGAGAGAACAAAAAAAAAGCTCAAAGGTGCCAGGAGCGGTTTCTAGAGCTTTGAGTGGGTGCTGAAGATGATGTTTTACTGTTATTCACAGACCTGCAGCTCAAGTTCAGCAAATACTCCAATTATTAGAGGGCCACCACTTTCCGCCAGGTTCAGACACACTCAAAAACCCTGCTCTCGAGACCACTCCATCCCAAAAAGCTGACCTAGGATAACTGCCCTAATCCATGATCCTTGGCAGGAGTTCCTCCCAAGGCCCACCCACTTGTCTTGTTAATGTTCTCTCTGCTCAGGCTTCAGTGGTAATGGTGCCAGAGAAATCTCTGCTCTCACCCAGCGGTCCCAAGTTTGCTAAGTAAAGTGGATGCTGGCCCCTCCATGGCAAAAGGCTGACCTAGGATAACTGCCCCGATCCATGACCTGTGATGGGAGTTCCTCCCAGGGCCCACCCACTTGTGGCGTTAATATTCTCTTGCTCACAGGCTTCGGTGGTACCAGAGCCAGAGAAATCTGTGCTCCCACCCAGTGGTCCCAAGTTTACCAATAAAAGCAGGTGCTGAAGTTATATCTGTGGAGTGGGCACAGGTTCTCTGGTGTGGTGTGTTCTCTGTCCTGCCCCAGGGAGATCTCTGATGGCCTTTATCACATGCTGGTCAGCACTCCGCAGGGCAGGTTCATCTGGTTTTGTTATTTTTTTCCCCCTCTGGGTAACTGCACTGCCCCTTTCTCCTTTCTAATCCTACTCCCCTGAGTTTAGCATACTCTGACTTAATGAGGTGTTCAGAGCACCAGAACCCCTATTTCAAACTGCTGCACCTAGTTTTCCAGGCATTGAGATGCTAGAAGGAATTAGTGTGGGGACTACAAAAGAGACACCAGTTTTGAGAGGTCTGCATATCAAATGTTCTTAATGAGACTTCCTCCAATCCTGATGCTATGTTCTTCTTCATATAGTCCAGCTTCTTGGATTATTTGCTCAGCATACAGACTGAATAAGTATGGTGAAAGTATGCAACCCTGACAGATACTTTTCTTTTCTACTTATAATCCATGCATTATCCCTTTGTTCTCTCCTAATGATTGCCTCTTCATATATAAACAGCTTTCTTCATGAGCACAGTGAATTGTTCTGGAATTCCCTTTCTTTGCAATGTCATCCATAATTTATTATCCATACAGTTGAATGCCTCTGGATAGTAAATAAAATAGTAGTCTCTGCTTTCAACCAAAATCCCTCTGGCATCAACAATGATATCTAACATCAGTAATATCTGATGTGCTCATCTGAATCTGGCTTGAACTTCTGGCAACTCCCTGTTGATGTACTGATGCAATCGTTTTTTAATTATCTTCAGAAAAATTTTACTTAAGTGTGATAATCATGATATTGTTCAATAATTTCTACATTCTGTTAGATCACCTTTCCTTGGAATAGACACAAATATGAATCTCTTCTAATTGGTTGGCCAGATAATACACTTCTAAGTATCTTGGATTAGTAATTCTAGCATTGCATCCTTTTGTTGAAGCATCTCAATTGATATTCCATCAATTCCTTGAGCCTTATTTTTCAAATGCCTTGAGTGCAGCTTGGACTTCTTCCTTTAGTCCCATCTGCTCTTCTAAACAGAAACCTTCTTAAATAGTTTAACATTGACCAATTCTTATAGGTGTTATTATGTATTATTTCCTTCTTCTTTTGAGGCTTCTTATGTCATCCAATTTTTGCCTATAAACCCAAATAAAACTATTGCCATTGAGTTGTTTCTGACTATTGGACAGAGTAGAATTGCCCCATAGTGTTTTCAGGGCTGTAAATCTTTATAGAAGCAGACTGTCACATATTTCTACTATGGAGAATCTGGTGAACCAGCAAATTGTTAGTTAGAAGCTGAGCAATTAACCACTGTGCCTCCAGCATTCCATTTTTTTTTTTTTTCCCATAGATTCCTTCAATAATGCAACTCAAGGGTTGAGTTTTTCCTCAGCTTGGAAATGATGAATATGTACTTATCATTTCATTTTCTAAACAAAATATCATATCTAAAACTAGAATAGAATACAGAGCTAAAAAAAAACTAGAATAGAATATAGAACTAAAAAAACTAGAATAGAATGCAGATCTAAAAAAGTAGATTAATATTGCTCATCAAACTATTGTGTTGGGAACACACCATAGATGACTGAAAGTGTTAGAAGATCCTATGAGAAAAAGATCATTTATCTGTTGTTGTTGTTGTTATGCGCTGTGGAGTTGGACTCAACTCATAGCAACCCCTCCTTGGGTTTCCAAGGCAGTATCACTACAGAAGCAAATTGCACTATCTTCCTTCTGAGTATTTACCTGTAGAGTTTGTCATATAGGATTTCATACCACATAGATAACAATTTAATGAGAGATTTCAGGTAGGGTTGTTATCCTGTGTGAAATAGTATGTGCATGTGTATGTATGTGTGTTAGAAACAAACATTACAAGGCATACATTAAATATTCAAATCTGTTTGCAAAATCCTTCTATTTTAACAAAGATGCATCAATAGGTATTGTATACTACTAACAATGCCATCCACTTCTCAAAGAATGGGCCAGTGAAAACCTTATGAATAGCAGTGAAATATAGTCTGATATATTTCTGGAAAACTTTATGAATAGCCCTGAAACATTGTCTGATATAGTGTCAGAAGGTGAGCCCCTCAGGTGAAAGGCACTCAAAATGTGACTGGAGGAGAGCTGCCTCCTCAAAGTACAGCCGACCTTAATTATGTGGATAGAGTAAAGCTTTTGGGACCTACATTGCTGATGTGGCACATCTCAAGATGAGAAGAAAGAGCTGCAAGCATCCATTAATAATTAGAACATGGAATGTATGAAGGGTGCTCTAGGAAAATTGGAAGTTGTTAAAAATGAAATGAAACGCATAAAGATCAATATCCTAGGAATTACTGAGCTGAAATGGATTGGCTTGGGCCATTTTGAATCAGATGTAGACATGGTCATAGTAGATATGATCTACTATGCTGGGAATGACAAATTGAAGAATGATGTGGCATTCATCATCACAAAGAATGTATCAAGATCTATCCTGAAGTACAATGCTGTCAGTGATAGGATAATATCCATACACCTACTAGGAAGAGCAGTTAATACTACTATTATTCAAATTTATGCACCAACCACCAAAGCCAAAGATGAGGAAATTGAAGATTTTTACCAACTTCTGCAGTCTGGGAGCTCTGGTAGCATAGTGCTTAAGGCACTTGACTGCTAACAAGAAGGTTGGTGGTTCAAACCCACCAGCCAATCCCCAGAAGGAAGGTTGGGCAATCTACTTCCATAGTGATACTGGCTTGGAAACTCAAGGAGGGGTTGCTATGGGTCGGCTCCGAGTTGATGGCACATAACAACAACAACAACTGCAGTCTAAAATTGACTGAACATGCAATCATGTATTAATTATCACTGGTGATTGGAAAGCAAAAGTTGGAAACCAAGAAGAATCACTGGTAGTTGGTAAATATGGCCTTGGTGATAGAAATGATGCTGGATAGAATTTTGCAAGACTAACAACTTATTCATTGCCTTTTTCAACAACATGAACAGCAGCTATACATTTGGACTTTACCAGATGGAGTACACAGGAATCAGATTGATTACACCTGTGGCAAGAGGCAATGGGAAGCTCAATGTCCTCAACCAAAACAAGGCCAGGAGTTGATTGTGGAACAGACCATCAACTGCTCATATACAAGTCAAGTTGAAGCTAAAGACAATTAAAAGAAGTCCTAGAGAGCCAAAATATGACCTTGATTATATCCCTCCTAAATTTAGAGACCACCTAAAGAACCAGTGATTGAAAACCAGAAGAATTGTGGGATGACATCAAGAACATCATCCAGGAAGAAAGCAAAAAGTCATTAAAAAAGACAGGAAAAGAAGAAGAGACCAAAATGGATGTCAGAAGAGACCCTAAAACTTGCACTTGTATGGAGAGTAGCTAAAGCAAATGGAAGAATCAACAAGATAAAAGAGCTGAACAGAAGATTTTAAAGAGCAGCTTGAGAAGACAAAATCAATTATAGTGAAATGTGCAAAGACCTGGAGTTAGAAAACCAAAAGGGAAGACATTCTCAGCATTTCTCAAGCTGAAAGAACTGAGGAAAAAATTAAGCCTCAAATTGCAATATTGAAAGATTCTATGGACAATATAACCATGTAAGAAACATCAAAAAAGATGGAAGGAATATACAGAGTCATTGCAACAAAAAGAATTGGTAGATTATCATCCATTTCAGGAGGTGTCATATGATCACGAACTAATGGTATTGACAGAAGAAGTTGAACCTGCACTGAAGGAATTGGCAAAAAATAAGGCTCCAGGAATTGATGGAATACCAACTGAGATGTTTCAACAAACAGGTGCCCCACTGGAGGCACTCACTCAGCTATACCAAGAGATTTGGAAGACAGCTACCTGGCCAACTGACTGGAAGAGATCCATATTTGTACCCATTCCAAAGAAAGGTGATCCCACAGAATGTGGAAACTATTGAACAATATCATTGATATCACACAAAAGTAAAATATTGCTGAAGGTAATTAAAAAATGGTTGCAGCAGTATATTGACAGAGAACTTCCAGAAATGCAAGCTGGATTCAGAAAGGGACATGGAGCAAGGGATATCACAGCTGATGTCAGATGGATCTTGGCTCAAAGCAAAGATTACCAGAAAGATGTTTACTTGTGTTTTATTGACTGTGCAAAGGTATTAGATTGTGTGGATCATAACAAATTTTGGGTAACATTGAGAATAATGGGAATTCCAGAACACTTAACTATACTCATGAGGAACCTATACATAGACCAGGAGGCTGTTGTTCGAACAGAACAAGGGGATACTGAAGGAAGGGAGTGTGTCAAGGTTATATCCTTCCACAATACTTATTCGATCTGTATGCTGCAAAAATAATTTGAGAAGCTGGACTATATGAAGAAGAATATGGCATCAGGATTAGAGGAAGACTCATTAACAACCTGAGGTATGCAGACAACACAACTTTGCTTGCTGAAAGTGAGGATGACTTGAAGCACTAACTGATGAAGATGAAAGGCTACAGTCTATAGTATGGATTACACCTCAACATAAAGAAAATAAAAATCCTCACAACTGGACCAATAAGCAGCATCATGATAAATGGAGAAAAGATTGAAGTTGTCAAAGACTTAATGTTACTTGGTTCTACAATCAATGCCAATGGAAGCAGCAGTCAAGAAATGGAAAAAGACATATTGCATTAGGCAAATCTGCTGCAAAAGACCTCTTTCTAGTTCTGAAGAGCAAAGATATCTCCTTGAAGACTAAAATGTACTTAACCTGCGGTGTAGTAAATTACTTAGTGTGGCTTTTCTACCCATAAGTCTTTGTAAACTCTAAGGTGGGAATTGCTATTAGCTACGGAGGAGATCCTGATTTTAAAGTCGCCCACCTGGGTTATTTCTGTTGGGCGTGGCACAATACAATGTTCTGGGA
>NW_006922179.1:521315-534776 GCF_000298275.1 Orycteropus afer afer
GGTGGGTGCTTTGGGAGGAACGGTTGGAGAAAGGGCTGGAGGGAGGCAGCATGTCTGGCCTTGCAGTAATAGGCCTTGGGTTACTGCTGGTAATCCTGCCTTCCCCTTGTAGGGTTAGAGGAGGTCAGAACATGTGGCCTCCTTGCCGTTTTAGCATAACCCAAGCCATGGTATTTTCAACTGTGTCATGTGCTTGTGAGAGTTGGACAATGAATAAGGAAGACTGAAGAAGAGTTGATGCTTTTGAGTTGTGGTGTTTGTGAAAAATACTGAAAGTATCATGGACTGCTAAAAGAACTAACAAGTTTGTCCTGGAAGAAGTGCAGCTGGAGTGCTCCTTGGAAGCAAGAATGGCTAGACTTCATCTCACCTATTTTGGCGTTGTCAGAATGGACCATTCTGTGGAGAAGGATGTCATGTTTGGTAAAGTGGAGGGTCAACAAAAAAGGAGAAAGCCCTCAACAAGGTAGATTGACACAGTTGCTGCAGCGATGAGCTCAGGTATAGTAGGAATCATGAGGCTGCCACAGGGCTGGGCTGTTTTCATTCTGTTGTGCATAAGGTCACTATGAGTTGCAGACAACTTGATGGCACGTAACAACAACAACAACAACAACAATGCCATGTGTGGACTTGCAGACACCACTAATAAATATCTCAACTTGTTGAAATTTGGAGTTGAAAGGGATCTCAATAATCATCTAGATAAATCCCATTAACCAGTTTTTTGGAATTGTAAAAAAAATAGTTTGGGAAATTATGATGAATAACATTACTATTATTATTATTATTTTAAACCAGAGGGCTTCTCAATGTCTTTATGTTAGTATGCATCTGGATATTTAAGACAGATTATGTAATGAGTAACATTTCCTAAACTTCATTCCCAATCCATTTTGGAAGTATCTTTTGGAACTATGTTCCAAAAAACCCTTTGGAAAACTGATCTATTCCAATAAGTCTATCCAAATAGGAGCCATGATAATCTTATTCATCACACCTTCCATCACTTAGTTTGTTCTCTATAACTAACTGCTTGAAACACATACAATGTTTGATCTTGAATGTTGTTGTTATGTTGTTACGTGCCATCGAGTTGGACCCGACTCATAGCAACCCCTCCTTGGGTTTCTGAGGCAGTATCACTACGGAAATAGATTTCCACATCTTCCTTCCAAGGAGTGGCTGGTGGATTTGAACCACAGCCTTCTGATTAGCAGTCAAGTGCTTTCGGCACTATGCTACCAGAATAGACAGAAATAATTATTTATTTAGAGAAGAGGGTGCATAAATTAATTAAAAAATTAAATGTTCATACTCCTTAGAATTTTATCTTTTGGGAATCTGGCTTGTATACATACTTCTATTAATTAGTGGCTAGGTTGCTTTTATGGCTAAGTGATCAGCTGCTAATAGAAAGGGTGGCAATTCAAATCCACTCAGCAGTGGCTTCAAGGGAGAAAGCCCTGGTGATCTCCTGTAAAGATTATAGCCTCAAAAACCCTATGAGGCCGTTCTACTCTCTCATGTGAGGTGTTATGAGTCAAAATGGACTTGATGGCAGTCTAAATTGATTTAACAGCATTTTTCTTTTTTAAAAAACAATAATAACAACAGGTTGCTTCTGGTTGCCACAGTGTGACAAATATCCTAACTAAAAGTGACTGAAACATCAAGAATATATTATTATCTACAAACAGGAAGTCCTTATATGTGTTTTAAGTGGCACCGTGGCTCAGTGAAGTCAGAGAGAACTTGCTCTTGCCATCATTCAGGTCTGCCATCCTCTATGTGACAGTAATGTTCATTATTGGTGACAAAGAGGCTTCAGCAGCTCCAAGTATTGTATCCTCACCACCTCATCAAAAAGTAGGGAGGGAAGCACCTCTCAGAACTTCACTCCACCTTCCATTCCCCCCACCCAGCTGACTTCCCTGCAGGTCCTTTGGTCCAGGAATGAGTCACCTTCCCGGACCCAAACTGCAAGGGATACTGCAAGTGTACATCTGGACTTTTGATCTCCATCTTAGGTACAGGCTCTGCCAAGAAGAAGAAATGGGAGGAGAATGGTTGGACCTGCTGAGATGTGCTTTCAGAATTTATATTTAACTATTATCTTGCAGTGGCTCTGTGCTCCATTTGTATTGCCTAAAAATATTTGTTTAGTAACTTAAAATGAGATTAAATGCTGGGATACTTTAGAACAACCGTGTGAATACAGATTTATTACAGAAAATCTGAGTGTTGGAAAGATTCTCTGGATCTACTTTAGCCACTGAATTATAGTTTATTCTCCAATTGTTGTTGTTGTTGTTGTTATGTGCCGTTGAGTCGGACGACTCATAGCCACCCTTCCTTGGGTTTCTGAGGCAGTATCACTATGGAAGTAGATTGCCGCATCTTCCTTCTGAGGAGTGGCTGGTGGGTTTGAACCTCCAGCCTTCTGGTTAGCAGTGAAGTGCCTTAGGCACTATACTACCAGAGCTCCCAACTAGTTTGTTTAAAAGCAAAGGTTTTACATCAAGATTGTATATCTTAATTTCAAAGAAAGATGTTGCTAATAGAACAAAAGTGAATATCTATCAACTACTGGACTTTTAAATGCTCTTTCATACCTTGCTCAGATCCTGTTCATGTTTCTCATGTCCTTACATTTTATGTGCTTAGTTAGACTCCTAGATTCTACTTTACTCACGGTAATCCAGAAGGCTATTGCCTCCTTCTCTTCTGTAAAACCATAAATTGTAAATGGCGATGGGAGGGACCTACCATATGTTCCCCAGGGATCTCACTGTCTGTTGTATATTTTTTGAAGATTTTTGTTGTTGTTGTTTTTTGCTTACTTTTCTCTGGTCTAGCTTGGAAAACAACATAGGTAATTTACAGATAGAATTTGGGCATTGAAATAAAGAAGCCAACTTCTTGGTCTTCCCTGTTCTCAACTCCACATACTGTTCTCCATATCTGTTGGCAGTTAAGGCAGATTAGAAAGGCAGTGTAGCAAGAAGACAAGGTTAAGTGTAATTTGTGTGTAATAAAGTTAGTTTGAGAACTTGATAAGTTCTGCCATGGAGGCAGAATGTGTGAAAATTGCCATGGACTAAATACCAGGAGACCCTAAACTATTTGAGGTGTTATTTGAAGGTGTGTTGATAGTTCTTGAAGATCTATGACTCATTTTCAAGTATGTTAATGAGGAGACTTGTAAAGAGGGAGGAAGCACATTTAACAGCAAGTGTGTATAGAATAATGTGGCACTTTAATATATGAATGAAATAAAGCTTTATTGAAAATAAATCCACTTATTCAGTCAATATTTTTTGAATGTAAACTTGTGTCAAGCACTGGGATTAAATTAAATAAGTCATATTTCATATTTATGTGTACACAGCCCAGTGGAGGATTCAGATTTGTACGTAGAAAAATTATAATAAAATACGATGAAAACTGAACAAAAATTTATTGAGCATCTACTGAGTGTGTTAGGTCCTGTGGGTAGAGTGGTGACAAAAAAACAAAGATCCTGCTCTCGTGAAGCTAATGTTTGAATGGGCAATAACAGAAATATGAACAAAGGGCCTAAAGGAGGAAGTGATTTAGTCTGCTCAGGGAGCACAAGCAAGCTACCAATAAATAGAATGATCTACATATTAAAGAATTTCTATATGGAGAAAAGAGGGATTGTTCTCTGCAGAGTATTAATCATGTGCTAAATAGAAAGACTTCATCCATTTTTTCATTCATTCAACATTTATTCAACATGTTCGCTGTCAGCTTTGTGACTTAATTGAGGAATTCAAAGTTGAACAAGACATAGTACTTCCTTTTGAGGTTGTTGTGGTTGAGTAGAGAAATTCACATAGAATTTGATGTGGCTGGAATTTAGAAAATGTGGGTCGAGTTATGGAAATGATACTGTGTGGCAAACAAAAAGAGTTTAAATTGCATTCTCTAGACATGGGAAGGCTGTAGAAGGCTGAAGGAGGGAAATGATGCACTCGGATTTATTTTTTAGGAAAACAACTCTGTTATCCACATAAAGGATAAACCAAAGATGGAGAAAAGTCTTGTGTAAGCATTCGATTGAGGAGAGAGATGAGAGCGTGAACAAGGGAAGTGGCTGTGTTGATTTCCATACTTTTTTTTTCCTTCTTTCTTCATTCAACAAAATATTTCTCCAAGACCTTGCACTTTCATAAGTGTTGAGGATTTAACAGTGAACAAAGAACATTACTCCTTAAGAGCTTAGATTCTATTTGGAATAAAGTAACATAAAGAAGGAGGCCTGATAGTGCAGTGGTTAATGTATTTGGCTGCTCACTGAAAAGATGGCTATTTGAAGCCACCAGCCACATGGGAGAATGATGTAGCAGTCTACTCTGTAAAGATTTACAATTTGGAAACCCTGTGAGGAAGTTCTACCCTGTCCTATAATGTCACTAGGAGTCAGTATCAACTCAATGATACTGAGTTTGGTTTGGTTTGTTTTTAGCATAAAGAAAATAAAAATAAGTGTGTATATGACTTTTAAGTGTTAGGAGAAAAATAAAGCTTGAGAAAATGTATAAATTATGTCAGGGTGGGTGGTGAGTTGTTATTTTATATCAACCTACATAATGGGATAGGGTATACAGCAGACATATTATAGTCCTAGGTTTGATTTAAGTGAAGGAAGGAGAGGAATTAATGATGACTCCAAAGTTTTTCACCTAAGAAATTAGAATTTCTATTTTTATTGGAAGAATGGAATTTACTTCATGGAAACTCAAAATCAGGAGTTAAGCTTGAGATAAGTTAAGTTTATGATACCCATTCAACTTCTAAATGGAGATGTTAAGTAGACAGTTGGATGCAGAGATTGTGGTGGTCAGAGGAGAATTCTGAGCTAGAAATTTATATTGGAAGTCATTAGCATATAGATAGTATTCAAAGATGTGAGACTAGATGGCATAACCTAGGTAGTGGTGTAGGTAGAGAAGCAGAATGGTCCAAGGGCAGAGAATCAGAGTAATCAAACATAAAAAAGTTGGGAAGATTAGTGTGACCAAGCGCAGGAGATTGAGTGGGAGTAACCAGAGAGTATAAACGCATAAAATGAGAAAGGGCTATGGATGGACTGAGAAAGATGAATACTGAGAGTTGACCTTTAGATTTCGCAGTTATTGTGACCTCCAGATGAACTATTTTGGTGTAGTAGTTAGACAAGAAAACCTGAGAGCTATTTGTTCATGATGAATTTGAAAGTTGGAAGTACAATTGTTTATGATAGACCACATTTTGAGAAAATTAATTGTAAAGAAGAGCAGAGATGTAGAGTGCCAGCTTCAAGGTGAAGGATGCATGTTTTTAAAAAAATTCTAATAGTGATACATTTTTAATATAACTATATATATTAAAACATTTGCCAGTTCAAGAGTTTTAACATGTACAGTTCAATGGCATACATTTGCCATGTCTTACAACCATCATAGGAAGGAAGATTGGGCAATCTACTTCTGTAGTGACATCGCCTCAGAAATCCAAGGAGGGGTCGCTATGAGTCAGATCTGACTCCACGGTAGTGAGTTTGGTTTCTGGTTTGAGTTACAACCATCATCACTGTCCTTTTTCAAATGCTGGGAAAAATAAATCAGTCACAAAAGGACAAATATAGCATAGTCCCAGTTATATGAAAGAGAGAAATATTTAGAGACCAAGTTTTATTAGTAATAGCAGAAGAGGGAGGGAGGGATAAAGGACAAGTAATCACTTAGGGAACACTGAGTTTCAGTAATGGTGAAGGATGAGTTTTTGTTATTTGTTTGATTGTTTTTCAAAGATATATACATCATCTAGAATAGAGACAAAATAGTGTAGTAAGATTCAAGAGGCATTTGAAGATAGATTCAGCTAGATATATTGACCTCTTTGTATGTGGAAAGTATTGAAAGGGAGTATTTTAAGAGTGTGTTCATGTTTGTAGTTTGGGAAACATATGAATAGTAACTAATTAAAAATGTTGCACTTTTGAGAGGACAATTTTTGTGATTTGTTCAGAACTTTAATATTTTGACAGAAATTTCTGATAAGATTCAAAGGGAGTTAAAAGTAGTAATTACAGAGATAGTAGTGATAATAATGTGTCGTTGTTGTTGTTAGGTGCCACTGAGTCTGTTTTGACTTATAGAGACACGATGTACAACAGAACAAAAACAACTTGGTCCTGTGTCAACATCACGATCAGTGCTATGTTTGAGCCTATTATTACAGCCACTGGGTCAATTCATCCTGTAGAATGTTGCCCTGTTTCTCACTGATGCTCTACTTTACCAAACATGATATCCTCCTCCAGATAACATGTCCTAGTAACAAGTCCAAAGTACATGATATGAAGTATTGGCTTGCTTCTAAGAAGTATTCTGCCTGTACTTCTCCCAAGACAAATTTGTTCATTCTTCTGGCTATCTGTGGTATAGTCAATATTCCTCACCAACACCATAATTCAAAGGCATTAATTCTTCTTCATTTTTCCTTATTCATTATACAGCTTTCACATGTATATGAGGTGCTTGACTGCACCATGGTCAGTAGCACCTTAGTTCTCAAAGTGACATCTTTGATTTTTAACACTTCAACGAGGTCCTTTGCCGTAGATTTTCCCAAGGTGGTATATCATTTGATTTTTTGACTGCTGATTCTATAGGCATTAATTGTGGATCCAAGCAAAATGAAATCCTTGACAACTTCAACCTTTTCTCCATTTATCAAGATGTTACTTTTTGGTTTGGTTATGAGGATTTTTGTTGTTGTTGTTGAGATATGATCCATACTGAAGGCTGTGGTCTTTGATCTTCTTCAGTAAGTGTTTCAAGTCCTCTTCACTTTCAGCAAGCAAGGTGGTATCATCTGCACATGAGTCATTCTCCAATCGTGATACCACATTCTTCTTCATATAGTTCAGCTTCTTGGATTATTTGCACAGCCTACAGTTTGAATAAATATGGTAAAAGAATACAACCCTGTTGTACACTTTTCCTCATTTCAAACCTTATTTCATGCAGTATCCCCTTGTTCTGTTTGAATGAATACCTCTTGATCTATGTATAAGTTCTTCATAAGCACAATTAAGTATTATGGAATTCCCATTCTTTGCAGTGTTATCCATAACTGGCTGTGATCCATAAAGTCGAATGTCTTTGCATAGTCAATAAACACAAGTTAAACATTTTTCTGGTATTCTTTGCTTTCAGTCAAGATCCTTCTGACATCAGCAATGATATCCTTTGTTCTACTTCCTGTTCTGAATCCAGTTTGAGTTTCTGGCAGTTCTCTGTTGATGTACTGCTGCAACCACCTTTTAATTATTTTCAGAAAAATTTCACTTACTTGTGGTATTAATGATATTGTTCAATAATTTCCACATTCTGTTGGGTCACCTTTCTTGGGAATGGGCACAAATATGTATCTCTTCCAGTTGATAAGCTAGGTATCTCTTTTTCAATTTCTTGGCAAAAATGAGTGAGCATCTCCAGTATTGCATCCAGATGTTGAGAAACCTCAATTGGTATTCCAACAATTCCTTGTTTTTCACCAATGCCTATGGTACAGCTTGGACTTCTTCCTTCAACCCCATCAGTTCTTGATCACATACTACCTCCTAAAATTGTTGAGTGTTGGTCATATATTTTAGTACAGTGACTGTATATTCCTTCCTTCTTTTGATGCTTCTTGTGCCATTCAATATTTTGCAAATAGAATCCTTCAGTATGGCAACTCCAAGACTGGATATTTTTATCAAGTTTTCAGCTCGAGAAATGTCATGTGTCTTCTTCACTCTTAGTGTTCTAAATCCAGGTCTTTGCACACTTCATTATAATCCTTTACTTCGTCTTGTTGTGCCACTCTTTGAAATCTGTTCAGCTCTTGTATTTCAACACTTTTTTTATTTACTGTAGCTACTTTGCAGTCAAAAGAAGCTTTCAGAATGTCTTCTGATATCTCTTTTGCTTTTTTCTTTCTTTCTTCTCTTCTTAATGACCTTTTGCATCTTTCATGTATAATGTAATTGATATCACCATCCCACAACTCCTCTGGTCTTGAGTCATTAGGTTTCAATGTCATATATCCATTCTTGAAATGGTTTCTAAATTCAAGAAGGATATACTTAAGGTCGTACTTTGGCTCTCATGGACTTGTTATAATTTTCATCAGCTTCAAGTTGAACTTGTACATGAGAAACTGATAGTCTGTTGTACAGGTGGCCCCTGGCCTTCTTCTGACTGATATCAGGCTTTGTATTGTCTCTGCAAAAATGGCAAGGAGGCCATATGTTCTGACCTCCTCTAATCCCACAAGAGGAAGACAGAATTACTATCAATAGCCCAAGTGAGAGGCCAGACATGCTGCCTCCCTCCAGCCCTTTCTCCAACTGTTCCTCCCAAAGCACCCACCACCTCTCTCCTGGGTTCGATAATTCACTGCAGTGGCCACACAGAACTCACGGATTACGGGGTTTATTAGGGAAGCACCAGGCTACAACTCAAGTTCAGGAAGAATGCTCAGTCTCTCTCCCAGCCCACCATCCCTCAGCCAACAGTCTCTCACAGTCTCTTTCCCAGCAGTGCATGTCCCTCGGTGTCTCACTCAGCAATGCGCGTCTCTTGCATCTCTTTCCCAGCAGCATGTGTCTCTTTCAGCAGCACGTCTTCCTCAACCAGCAGTCAGAGAGAGAGTTCTGTCTTTAGGAGACCTCCTTTTGAGCCCGGCAGAGTGGCCAAACTAGCTAATCATAGCATCAGAACTCTAAGCACCTGAGAGAGAGTGTGCACCTCCCAGACATTGTTTTGTGCCACGCCCAACAGAAATACTCCAGGTGGACACCTTCAGCAATCAGGAGCTCCTCAGTTGCTCATAGAAAATCCCACCTTGGAGTTTACAAAGACTTATGGGTAGAAAAGCCACACTAAGTAATTTACTACACTACAGTCTCTTTCCACAGATGTACCCAATATGATTCCTGTATACTCCATCCAGTGTACTTGCCATTTATGCTGTTGAGAGCAGGTATTTACAATGAATAAGTTGTTGGTCATGAAAAATTATATCACGGAATCTCTAGTGTTGTTTCTATCACCAAGACCATTATTTTCCAGCTATCAATCCTATTTTGTTCCAACTTTCACATTCAAATCACCAGTAATTAATGGTGCACCTTGATGGCATATTTGATCAATTTAAAACTGCAGAAGTTATTAAAGATATCTACAAGTTTGGTGTTAGTGATTGGTGCATAAATTTGAATAATAGTCGTATTAGCTGGTCTTCCTTGTAGATGAATGACAGCATTGCACTTCAGGGTAGATCTTGAAATGTTCTTTATTGATGATGAGTGCATGTCATTCCTCTTCAATTTGTCACTCCTCTTCAATTTGTCACTCCTGGTAGAACACATGTTGTCTGAATTAAAATAAACAAAACCAGTCCATTTTAATTCCATATAGCTTAACATATTGATTTTTGTGCATTGTCTTTCATTTTTAATGATTTATAATTTTCCTGGAGTCATACTTCATACATTTCATGTCCTGATTATTAATTGATGTGTTAAGCTGTTTCTTCTCATTTTGAGATATGCTACATCACCATATGAAGGTCCCAAAAGCTTTATTCCATTCATGTCATTAAAGTTAACTTTATTTTGAGGAGGCACTCCTTCTCAAATGTATTTTGAATGCCTTTCAACCTCAGAGGCTCATCTTCTGACACTGTATCAGACAATGTTCTACTGCTATTCATGAAGGTTTAACTGGCCAGTGTTTCCAAAAGTAGGTTGCTGAGTCCTCCTTCCTAATTTGTCTTAATCTGGAAGCTCCACTGACACCTATCCACCATGGGTGGTAGTTTAAATACTGGTGGCATAGCTTCCAGCATCACAGTAACAAGCAAGCCACCACAGTATAACAAAATGAAAGAGGAGCTGTGGGATAAAAATGTAGTAAAAATTTTGGTTTTGATACACTATTCAAAAATAGAGTATATAATATTATTAACCCTATGTTAAAGATGAGAAGACAAGAGCCCAGAAAGATGCAGCAACTTACCAAAAGTATCAGAGCTTATTAAAGTCAAATATAGATCTACTAATAGGAAAATCCAGTTTATGCAAGAAATCCCATTAACTCATTTATAAGTTTGATGTGGATAGTTTTTATTGGATGTAGAACAAAGCTTGAAAGTCTTTAATATTCAGTTTAATTTTCTTCTATCACTTTTACATCTTCATCAGATAAGTGGTAATTGCCTAATCAACTGGAACTGATATCATCTAAGTTCATTCTATTTCTGGTTCTACTTTTCTTATTTCATTTCAGCTCCTATTGGGGCTTAACTAGAGAGTCATGACATAACTTTACCTCTGTGGTGTCTTACTGATATTTTCTTCTATCCTGCTAATAATAAGAGTATTTCTAACTAATTTCTATCTAATTTCAACAGAGTGTTAAGACATTAATTTGTCTATCTTTTATAGCATACATACACACACACAGGCATAGGCACACACACACATACACACAGTCGCCACTGGAACCCATTATGAACCACTACTGAGAATATGTTCCAGGGTTCTTTAGACTCCTAATTTTTTCCAATTTCTCTAGATATTTAGGTTTACCAGCTTTCCAACATCCAGGTACTCCCAATTCTCTCACATTATCTCCTTCTAGAAAGAAGGTAAACCCAGTACTTTGTGGATATTTTTAACATTATATTTATACCCCTTCATTTACCTGTTGGTTTTATTACTGGTTTTAGGTACTTGTACACATATCTGTAGGGATATGGCAGAATCATTTAATAAGGTTGTTTCATGCTTTTAAAGAATATTTTACATGGTAATTCCTTCCTTTACTTGAGTCTGGGCCATCTCATGTTTAAACTTAGGGATGTAGTATGTACATAAAATAAAACCTCGAAACCAAACTCACTGCCATCGAGTTGATTCTGACTCATAGCAACCCCCGTTGGGTTTCTGAGGTGGCAAATCTTTTTTTTTTTTTTTAAATTTTGATTTGGTTAAAAATTTAAAGAGCAAATTCACTTTCCGTACAGAAGTTCAAATACACTTTGTCTCATTACATTGACTACAGTTTACCACCATGCAACAGCTCCCCTCCCACTTCCTCCTGATAATTACCTCTTCCCTGTGTCCATGCACTCCTGCCCCCTGAGCTGTCATCTCCCTGTGTATAAACAGCCTTTCTTTCTCCCATGATTGTTCTCTCCACGGAGTGTATCTACCTCAGGTAAATGTTCAACTCATATGCTTGTCTTTTTTTGGCTGGAAGCCACAGGTGTAGGTTCAATTCCAGACCTGAAGGGCAGCTAGGTGCCATAGCATCACAGTAACAAGGAAGCCACCACAGTATAACAAAATGAAAGAAGAACTATGGTATAAAAATATAGTAAAAATTTTGGTTTTGGTTCACTATTCAAAAATAGAGTATATACTAATATTAATGCTATGTTAAAGATGCGAAGACAAAAGCCCAGAAAGATGAAACAACTTACCAAATGTATCAGAGCTTATTAAGTGGTTCCACCAGACTCTATCAGACCAGCAAATCTGGTCTCCCCTTTCTTTTTTTTTCCCCCCAAATATTTTTGAGTTTTGTTCCATATTGTTCTCCCTCTCTATCCAGGATCTCCTACATAGATCCCTCTCTGAGTGGTTGACAATGGTAGCCGGGCACCATCTAGTTCCTCTGGTCTCATAGTCATATAGGCTGCAGATTGCATGGTGATCCAGTCACTTGGACTAATTGTTTCCACTAATCTTTGGTTTTCTTCATTCTTTTTTGCTCTGGATGAGGAGAGACACATTGTTGCATCTAGATGGCTGCTTGCAAGCTTTTAAGATCCCAGTTACTACTTGGCAAAGCAGGAGGTAGAACAATGTTTTGTGTAGTATGTTATGCCAATTGAGCTTGATGTTCCCGTGATGCTGGTCCTGAGCCCACAGGTTCAAATACTCTGTTCCCCAGGGTAGCCTCAGGGTGACTACAAGTGGCTACAACTTTGTCCCTTGTCAGCTCTACTATACACCCAGGAATTCTTACAGATCATACAAATACACGTATAGGACCATTGTCTGCCAACCCTATACATGGTCTTGGGTACTCTCCCCGCTTCATAGACATACCTAATAGTTCAGCCTGTTCACCCATCTATCCACCTGTATACCCATGTTCTGGGCTGGCAAATCTTTAAGGAAGTATATTGCCTAATCCTTCTTCCATGGAGTGGTTGGCAGGTTTGAACCACCAGCCTTCTGATTAGTAGTCAAATGCCTTAGGTACTACACCACTAGAGCTCCTTAGTAATACACAGTTTGTGAAAAAAGTAAGATATGGTGGTCATTTTAATTCTAACTCCGCCACATAGTGTCTGTGTGACCTTGGCCAAGGTACTTAACATTTCATGAAGGGAGGAACAAGATTATTATACTGTTATTTTTCTACACCTGCTGAAATATTTTCTTAAATCTTCCAAATGATAAGTATATTTGATTAATTTATTATTTCCCCCAATTATTTTCAATGTGTTAATAACATGTAAATACATTGTAAAGAGTTGTGAAATATTTACTCCTGCCCAGTTGTCATTTTTAAGCATTTAGTCATCTGGGATAGTATCTGCACTAGCATAATTTTTTGAAGGAGAATAACAGATCACAATGCAAATCTAACAGAATTAGTATTTTACTCTGCCTATATTTTGTTAAAGTTAACCCTTGAGACCAATTATGATCATAATGGACATGCAAACTTTCAAAACCATGTTAATATTTGAAAAGGAAAGGAAAGAGGAAAAGACAAAAAAGCAGGCAGTCATATATTTTACGTATCAGGGCAACATTCCATTTCAAGGGATTATAGTTTTACGGAAATCAAATAAGAGAGAAGATGTTAGGAAATGCTAAAAGACATAGAAGTTCACAAATATATTTATATTCATACATATCCATAGTCATCTCATGTGTATGAAAGAAAATATCCCCCATCCCTGAAACCACATCCACTGCTAAGACACATTTTCTTTTTGTGATTCTTTCCCCCATCAAGATTGCTCTTGTTTGTTTTGACAAGATTCCATTTGTATAAAAACATTTAGCCCTGAAGGAAGAGAGGTAAGGAAAGAGTACAGAGTAAGATTTGTTTCATGTGCTACATACCTCTAAAGATGTCCTGGTCTACAGAAAATAATTACTTTTACATTGTCAAATTCAGTGGGAGAGAAACCACATGCCAAAGTAATATCAAATATTGTTGGAGTCCAGAATGATATAAAACAATGGTCATGGAGCCTTTTCTGGTTTTAATTTTGATTTTCTGTAGCATTCAATACTCCTTTTTTTTTTTTTTTTTAATTGTGATGTGGGTGAAGATTTACAGAGCAAATTCACTTTCCATACAGCAGTTCACA
>NW_006922179.1:536913-537608 GCF_000298275.1 Orycteropus afer afer
AGCTTGATGTCCCCTGTGACTATGGTCCTGAGTCCACAGGTTCAACTACTCAGTCCCTCTGGGTAGCTGGCTGTGGCCAAGGAGTGACTACAAACTTGTCCCTTTTCAGCTTTACTATACACCTGGGAATTCTTACAGAACATACAAATAGACTTGTAGAAACGTTGTCTGCCAACCCTATACATGGTCTTGGGTACACTCCTCCCTCCATGGACATAACTAATAGTTCAGCCTCTCCACCTATCTACACACCTGTATACCCATGTTTGCCTTCACTGACAACACAATAATCTTTGTGCAAAAGGGTTCATCTTTGTTGTCTGCATCTCCCATGTACCTCTCTCTGTCTTCTTCTTCCTCAATGGAACCATGTTGATCACTCACATTTGGTACATTGCCCGTCTCTTCACCCAAATCAATACTTATCTCTACCTATCTAACAGTGTTCCCTCCTCTCCCCTCCTCTTCTTTCAATAGATAAATGTTTCCTTGACTTTTCACAGTAACAGAATAATACAATATATGTCCTGTGATTGACTTATTTCACTCAGCATAATGTCCTCCAAGTTCATCCATGTCATGCTGTGTTTTTCAGATTCTACGTTATACTTTAGAGTTGCATGGTATTCCATTGTGTGTATGTACTATAATTTGGTTATCCATTCCTCATTTGATGGACACCTAGGTTGTTTCCA
>NW_006922179.1:538900-554231 GCF_000298275.1 Orycteropus afer afer
AGGTCTTTTGTGTCCCTGGTAAGATTTATTCCCTAGTATTTCATTTTTTGGTAGTAATTGTAAAAGGTATTGATTTCCTTATTTCTTTTTCAGCCATCTCTTTGCTGGTGTAGAGGAATCCAACTGATTTTTTGGATGTTTATCTTATATCCTGCCACAGTGCAAAATCTCTCAATTATTTCCAGTAGATTTTTGACTGATTCTCTTGGGTTTTCTAGGTATAGGATCACATCATCAGTATATAGGGATAGTTTGACTTCTTCCTTACCAATTTGGATGCCTTTGATTTCCCTTCCTTGTCTTATTGCCCTGGCTAGGACTTCCAGTACAATGTTGAATAGAACTGGTGATAGAGAGCATCCTTGTGTGGTTCCTTTTTGCAAGGGGAATGATTTCATTGTCTCTCCATTGAGAATAATATTGGCTGTGGGTTTTGCATAGATGCCCTTTATTATGCTGATGAATGTCCCTTCTATTCCTATTTTGCTGAGAGTTTTGATCATCTTCCAAGTCATTTCTACATCACATTGTCATCTGATCCATTCTTTACATTACCATAGGAATAATCTTTCTAACGTGATCATGATCATGTTACTTTCCTCTTACATCCTTGTTTCCAACTTATTTCAGATGTCCCAGTCATATCTAGCTCCATGTTCTTCTCTGACTGTATCATGCTACAATCTTTCTGTTAGAAATGCTTACCTATCTTCCTTGTCTACTTAAGTCTCGTCATATTTAAGATCTCAGCTTGTGTCTGGTCCTCCTGAAAACTCCTAATGGTTAAGAGATTTTTCCAATATTAGATAGTAAATCTAACAAAGAAGAGAAGCTTTGGAAGCACATCAGCGGACATTTAGCACCTATGATGAAGTTCTTAAACTGAATGATATATGCTTAATGTCCTTGATCAATTTATGTTTCAGTGAAGGAAGCAAAGAAAGAAATGTACAGGAGACAATGAAGTCCAGTAGATAAGAGCATGGTTTTTGAAAGCAAAAGTTAATAATTGCTTATGTCTCTCCTAACTGTGTGAATTTGGTAAAGTCACTTAAACTCTCAACTGTTGTTTTCTTATTTGTTTATATAAGAATGAATATATCTACTTGAAAGGGTGATAGTGAAAAGCATATTTTATCCAGTCATGTATATGTCACTTAGTAAGTGTTCACTTTGTGTTAGTGAGGAAGAGGATAATGTTGATGATGGCATGTTATGCCTAATGCAGTGCCCTGTAGCCAAGGAAAGCTCTTCTTGTTGTTGTTGTTGTTTGCCGTCGAGTCAGCCCCGACTCATAGAGACCCCTCCTTGGGTTTCCGAGGCAGTTTCACTATGGAAGTAGGATTGCCTAACCTTCCTTCCGAGGAGTGGCTGGTGGGTTTGAACTGCCAGCCTTCTGGTTAGCAGTCAAGTGCCTTAGGCACTATGCTACCAGAACTCCCAAGGAAAGCTCTTAGAAACTTCAATTTCTTCATTGGTAAGGAGCTCTAGTGGCATAGTGGATAAGGCACTTGACTTATAACGGTAAGTCAGCAGTTCAAACCCAGCTGCTCCACAGAAGGAAGACTGGGCTGTCTACTTCCATAAAGATTTACAGCCTTGGAAACCCAGTGGGGGTCAGTTTGAGCTGGAAATGACTCAATGGCAGTGAGTTTAGTTTTTTGGTTTTGGTTTAACAAAATGATCAAAGTTATGAGGATTAAATGGAAGAGTGTATATGGAAGTGCTATCAAACAACCTGGTGCATTTTGTGTTCTTAATGAATATTAATTATATTTGAAGTTCATGTATTGCCTTTTTTCCCCTCTCCAAGTTACTGTAATAGTTTGCTGGCATTCCTCATGATAGTCAACTATGATATGAAAGTCACCTGTGGAATATTTATCACTGAATATTTGTCCAGAAACCTTTTAATAATATGAAACCAATAATGCTTCTACATTCACAATAGCTCAACATGTGTGCATTTTACCCAGACTACAACCCTTGGTAATATGAACTTGTAAATTCATTCATATAACTGACAATTTATTGAGAGCTAAAGTGCCCATCATGATGATAGATTTCTTGCTAAATTATTCAAGTGACATCATAGAGAAGAATATTTACAGAGATCTGGCAGAATAACATGTCCAACTTTGAATCTATGACTTTGATCTGTCACCAATATGAGCCTATGTAAGGTCTTTGTGCTAATTTTAAGAGATTTTCCAAGTACTGTTAAAGGGATGAACATAGATGGTTCAAATAATATTACCAGAGATCCTGAGACCTTTAACATTTGTGTAGCATCTGTCGTTGTATGCTGTTATTAGGTGCCTTTGAGTAATTTCCGACTCATAGTGATCCTATCTACAACACAATGAAACACTACCGGTTCCTTCGCCATCTTTATAATCCTTGCTATGCTTAAACCCATCGTTGCAACCACTGTGTCAATTCATCTCTTTGAGGGTCGTCCCCTTTTCAGCTGACCCTCCTCTTTGCTAAGCATGATATCCTTCTCCAGGGACCAGTCCCTTCTGACAACCTGACCAGAGGAAGGGAGATGAAGGTTAGCCATTCTCACCTCTAAGGGGCATTAGGCTACACTCCTTCCAGGACAGATTTGTTCGTTCTTCTGGCAGTCAATGGTATTTTCAGTATTCTTCAACAATACAATTCAAAGGCATCAATTTTCCTTTGGTCTTCCTTATTCATTGCCCAGCTTTCCCATGCTATTGAAAATACCATGCTTTGGTTAGATGCACCTTCGTCTTCAAAGTGACATCTTTGCACTTCAACACTAAAGAGGTCTTTTGCAGCAGATTTTCCCAGTGCAATGTGACTACTGATTTCTTGACTGCTGCTTCCATGGGTATTGATTGTGGATCCAAGTAAAATTAAATCTTGGCAACTTCAATCTTTTCTCCATTTATCATGATGCTGCTTATTGATTGGTCCAGTTGTGAGGATTTTTGTTTTCTTTATGTTGACGTATAATCCATACTGAAGATTGTAGTCTTTGATCTTCATCAGTAAGCGCTTTAATTCTTCTTAACTTCTGCAAGTAAGGTTGTGTTATCTGCATATCACAGGTTATTAATGAGTCTTCCTTCAATCTTAATGCCACACTCCTCTTCATCACTTGTCTGTCAATTTGTTGTAGTGTGGTGGCTTGTGTGTTGCTATGAGGCTGGAGGCTATGCTGCCAGTATTGCTAATGCCAGAGTGTCACTCATGATGGGCAAGTTTCAGCAGAGATTTCAAACTGAGACAAACAGGGAAGAAGGATGGGGCTATCTACTTAAAAAAAAATTAGCCACTGAAGACCTTATGAATAGCAGTCACTCTGTGTAGCACTGAAGAATATTGCTATTTCAAAGACAAAACTACTGTTTTCATATTAGATCTGTACACTTTAGAGTGGTTTAGTACATGGATCCTAACTTAACCCTTTCATGACCTATGGAATTTATAGTACTCACTTACTGTTTTTACCTCTGGGGTTTATTGGAAACCTGCTATCCCACTTTTAGTGCATACCACCACCTGGCGGGGGCATGAATCTGAAGAAACAAGCCTCATTCCACCCCAGGACCAGACCCTTTGAGACATATGTGTCCCAATAGTTGTATCAAAATCCATATTATCTCAAAAAATTATTTTATTCAAAATCCCTTCCATTACTGAAAACACATAGTTTCAACAAAAATTTCAAAGTAGAAAATAATTCAATCTTGGAAGGGGTAAGAAAGAAAACCAATGTTTTTTAGGTCAACCTTCCTGGCACATCACTCATTCCTATTACACTGGAAAAACTAAATTTTTCTTGAATTGCTATATAGCTCTGGATCACACTTTGGGTATGATATTTACCCTGTCTCAGATATTAACCCTGTAAAAACACAAATTTTGTTGAATCTTATTTAAGCACAACCAAACCAAAAAAACCAAACTCAGTGCTGTTAAGTCGATTTTGACTCATAGGGACCCCTCCTTGGGTTTCGGAGGGGGTATCACTATGGAAGTAGATTGCCCAACCTTCCTTCCAAGGAGTGGCTTGTGGGTTTGAACCACCAGCCTTCTGGTTAGCAGTCAAATGGCAGTATGCTACCAGAGCTCCTTATTTAAACATAAGCTTGTGTTAATTATTAACTGAACAATTCTTTATGGATCAATGATTTTAGGTCATGAAATATGTTAGTTCATAGGAATATACTGATATGAATAGTTTCCCACTCATGCCCTCAAGTAGTTAGTTCATACTCTAGTAAAGTATTAATGTTAATAGAAACACTGAAGAATTCCATGGTAATCCCAATCATAAAGAGATAACAAAGTGCTAAGAAATCCCAAAGACTGAAGCCAACATTTTGCCTAGGAGAAATTCAAAATGTCTTTCCATAGGAAATATTTTGGAACTTGAGCTGAAAGATTAATAGGATGAAATATGCTATGAAAATATGTGTGATAGGGCTTTGCAAAGCTTGAGTCATACAATAGCCTGCTCTGTTTGAGAGATTTAGTAGGGCTTGAGATCACACTGTCAGCAGGAAGATGGTTAAAGGGTGAGTCTGGAGAGTCAGGCCTGGTTTAGATTATGAAAATCTCTGAATACATTTTTATCAATAATATTTTATTATGTTTTTGCTAAAAGTTTATACTGCAAATTAGATTCTCATTTGACAATTTCTACACAAATGGTTCAGTGACATTACACTTTTCACAATGTATTGTGGTGGTTGTTCCATTTCCAGTACTATAGTTTCTCTGCTCCCTTATGTTCTCATCTTTGATTTAGATTAATTGTTAACCTTTTGGTCTCATTTAGATATTTTGTGGTGGTTGTTCTTTTTTTTTTTTAATGAAGTACAATACTCATAGGTAGTATCATTTGATTTGTGTCCCAATCTGATATTCCTCCAGGAATCATTTCAGTTTAAGATTGAAAGATTATCTCAGAGTAATAGCATCAGGGATTCTTCTAGTATCAACTGGCTCAGGAAGTTTGGACTTCTTAAGAATTTGCAGTTTTAAGCAACTTTTAAGCAGTTCTGTAGACCTTGTTTGTCATAACAAGAACTGAAACTGTCTGAAGGAGATGAGGGAAAGTGGAAGGTTTTGAGGAGTGGAGATTCTTAATCTGAGTGTCATTTTAATTGCATCATTTTTCTACCTTGGTCTCACAGGTAAAGGTCTGGTCTTATAGTGTATATCTAAGAAGCATAACAGTGCATTTTATAGGATGCTCCTATGGGACTTTCTGCCTTAATCTGAACTGAGAACAACCTGATGATGCCTTTATACTAAATAGAAAGGAAAAAATAGAATCTGTAGAGGGCACCTCATAAATGTGGCAGGAATCAGATGACCTGTCAGAACTCCTAGAGGCAGGAGATGCTGAAGAATGCTGGAGATAACATTTATAATAAACTCCTTTCTCACAGGACACTCACAGAAGCCATTGCTGAATGAACGGAAAAAAAAAAAAAAAAAAGATTGCTGAAGCATGTGCATTGAGCAGATTACCCAAACTTAAGCATTTGCCCAAACCTGCAGGGAAGAAACAGATATAGAATAAACTAAGTTCCTGGTTCTCTTTCAATTATTAGTCACACTTCATCTTTGCTCTTTGGGGCTGGGAACCTCTTTCAGTTTAGGGATATTTGCGTGGTTGCCTCTGTGATTATGCCTCTTCAATGAACAGTAGACACTAATTCCAAAAATCATTAACACTAATTCCCTACTTAGCCATAATTTTAAGTTAAAATAATCCTCTTGGAGGAAGTACAGTCAGAATGTTCTTTACAAGTGAAAATGTCGAGACTTCATTTCTCATACTTTGGTCATGTTGTTAGAGGGGACCAGTTCCTGAAGAAGGATATCATGCTGGGAAAGTGGATGGTCAGTGAAAAAGGGAAGGACCCTCACCATGGTGGATTGACACAGTGGTTGCAATGATAGGCTCAAACATGGTAGTGATTGTAAGGATGGCACAGGACTGGGGAGTGTTTCAACTCGAGGACACCTAATAACAACAATAAAATGCTTCTGGGATGGTGAATGGAAGATGTGTTTCTGATGAGATGCTTAACATGATAGAAACTTTGTAGAAGGTTGTTTAGTAGCAGAAAAGGCCAGCTCAGAAGTCACTATCACTCTATGCTGCTACTCCTGAAGAAAAGAGAACACTGTGCATTGGGTCTATGGCAGGTGCCATATTAAAAGATATCCTTACAATTGTGTCTGGTATATCTTGAATCATTTTGAAAAAACAATCTGAGTGGACCTCCCTCTTGTGCTCTATCTCTCTTTATCTGTTGTTGTTAGTTGCAGTAGAGTTGATTCTGACTCATGGCAACTCCACGTATGGTGACCCCATGTGTGCAGAGTAGAATGGCACCACAGGGTTTTCAAGGCTGTGACCGCTCAGAACCAGATCACCAGTCTTCCACAGCTCCTCCAGGAGGGTTTGAACAGCTGGACTTTTGGCCAGGAGTTGAGCACTTAACCATTTACACCAACCAAAAATTCATTTTTATTTTTTGTCTCAAAATTTTCTGTCCTGGTTTTGTAATATTTTGAATATGACTGAAAGTAGGGGATACATTTAAACCCTGAAGCTGGATTGAATTTTAAACATAATAACTTGTCTCGTGGATTGTGTATTGTAACTGAAGTGTACTCACAGTGTAATTAAAGTTCCTTAATTCACAGATATATGTCACTTTTCGACTCATTGAACACTCAAGGGCCTCTAAATTAACTAAACCTAGAAGGTTGTGATTTTCTTCACAACTATATTTTTCATTAGTGTTGATGGAAAAGCTGGTTTGACAAGGTATTTGAAGTACTCCCACAAATGTTACAACCTGCCTGTTGTTGATAATAGAATTTCAGAAATCATACTAGTCATATCATAGGAAAGGAGAAACCAGAAATCAACACCTAATAAAAATTACCTGCTAATTTAGTTCCCAAAACTCAGGGCCTCTCTACTTTAGGAGATAGCATTTTTAATCATCAAAAGTGAATTAGATAACCAAAGTTTTAATCCTTCATCAGGCACCTAAAACACTGACATATTAATTCTGTTATCAAAATGCATGATTTGACATCAAAATTTTGTGTTTATTTTTAGTCATATGATCCTTAAACTGGTTTTATTTGCTCTTTTAATTACTGATAGCTTGTTCCTATGTCAGCATGATTGGTTTAAAAACCACTGTGAATAATAAGGTACTTTAATGATAAATATGAAGGTGTAATATGGAGATAAGAAAAAGTAATTTATCACAAACAGAAAATTATACTTTTAAGTACAGTAATCCTCAAAAAAGACCACTGAGGTGTCTGATAAAGATTTGGATCACCAAAGTTCCAATGGATTCTTACCCAACTCTAAATTTCACCACAATATGGGAAAGCTCACAAAATAAGATTGTTATTACTGTCTTCCAGTCAGTTCTCTTTATATATAGGAGTATAGAAAAGATTTTAAATGTGCATATCTCTCTAGAAAAATAAAAAGGTTTTTGAAGTTTCTTAAAATCCTTCATTGATTCATTCAAGATTTATTAAACACCTACCGTATGCCAGACGCTAGTAAGGGCATCAAGTTAATTGCCATCAATGGGCCTCACCATCTGGTGGGGAAGACAGACCAAAATAACTGCAAAGTGACAGAGGTGACACTAGAAACTGAAAGAATCAGACTTCAAGGAGCTCAAAGATGTCTTGAGCTGAACTTTGAGGAGAAGAACTAATTCACCAGATAGCCCAAATAAAGAGTCAGGATGGGTGGAACATTTAAAAAAATCTGTGAAAACAGAGAATTCAACTTTATGACTGGAAGGGCTTGAAAGACCATCACATTCAAATTCTCTAAATCATAGATGTTGAAATTGAGGGTCAGAGAGAGATGAGGTGGTTTGCTATGCTTCCTCCTTTATCTCTCCTCCAGACAACTCCTATTCCTTCTTCTGGCCTCAGATTAAATATTTCTTGTCACTGAAAATATTCTCAGATATTCTTAAGTAGCTGCCCCCTCTCTGAGCCCAAAGATCCTTGTGCTCCCTAGGTCATAGCACATGCAACCTTCACTGTAACTGATACTCTGATACTATGAAAGTTCTGTGGGAGCAGAAATATTGATCACCATTGTCTCTCTAGTTGTTGCACAGATACACATTAAATAGATATATTAATTAGCTAAAATCACACACTAATATCATTTATTCCAGCTCTCATCCTGAGTTCTCAATAAAAGCACAATGGAAGAAAAACTTTGAAATAGACAAACATTTATTGGAGTTAATTTTTTTCAGTTTAGTACTTACAATAAATAAAATGCAAAGAGGGTAAATCCCATCTTTGCTGCTAACTATGTGGTAAGTATCAGCATCAATCCAATCTCAACAATATGAGGATGGATCTAGTCTTCACCATTCCACTTCTCCAGCCTTCTTGCCAACTGTCAAACAACATTGTCTCTGACTCTAGCTGCCTGAAGCTGGGTCAGTACTCAGAAGTTAGAAGGACACTTTCCTTCATACCAGCTGCCCATGCCGCATTTCTATGACCCTAGGCACATGGAGCTGGATCAGAGTTCACAAGTTAGAGGACACATTCTTTTAGACTGCCAAATAGGCAGATGCCACCCCGGCTGGCTTTCTCTGCACCTGCAGGGTTATTAATTCACTTGAGTGACTCATATAGAATGTCATGGAGTGTATATACCATTCTTATGACTACAGATTTATTACACCCAAAAAGGATACAAATGAAGAAATGCATAGTGTAAGGTCTAGGAACTTGTCGTAGCATGGAGCTTCCATGTCCCAAAGAGGGGTGCACTACCCTCTCCTCTACATAATCATCAACCAACATGCTTATCTGAGCCTTAGGGTTCCAAGTTCTTATCAACCTCCTCATGTATCTATGATAGATTGCATCATGCCTCTTGAAGCTTAGTCAGTATTGGGTCTCCAGGTAGTTCCTAGACAGCCCTCACTCATTTGCCTCAGGTGTGATCTGGGTAGAAAAACCAAGAACAAAGGCAAATTTGCTTTCTACAAGTTGATTCCATACATCACATCACTGAAATAAGACGTTTGAGAAAGTTGGATGGAACCACCACTAGGCGTGTTTTTTTTTTTTTTTTTTGGTTTAACATGTCTTATTTTAGCATTTTGTTGTTAGGTGGTATTGAGTTGATTTTTAACTCATAGCATCCACATGTGACAGAATAGAACTGCCTTATAGTATTTACTAGGTTGGACAATATACTTCTATACAGATTCACTGCCTTGGAAGTCCAAAAGGGGTCTTTATGAGTCAGAATTGACTCAATGGCAATGAGGTTTTTTTTTGTTTTTTTTTTAATCTTTATAACAGCAGAATGCTAGTTCTTATTTCTGTGAAACTGCTGGATGGATTTGAGCTACTAACCTTTTGGTTAGCAGATGAGCTCTTAACCATTACCACCAGGCCTCCTTCATATGTTTGTTCTTTTAAAGATGGTATGAAGTACCTATTTTCACACAGTCCTTGTGTGGTGCAAATGTTTAAGCACTCAGCTGCTAGCCGAAAGGTAGGCAGTTTGAGTTTACCCAAACTTGCCTTGGAAGAAAGACCTTGCCATCTATCTGATAATAAGTCACTGGAAACCCTATGGAGGTTGGTGACCAAGATGATGGATAAGGCAGATATATCATCCAGACCTTCTACAACAAAGATCCAAGAAACCAAGTGAAGTGGAGATAGATGTCAATCCTCAAACCCAGAGCTTCCAAGGAAAGAATAAAGAAGTATATCAAACACTGGTTAGGAGATTAGACTGAACAAAAACAATGAGCAAGGAAGCACATGGAGTGGTAATTTGCCAATGAGCTTTGCAGAGCACAGCCATTTTAAATTGTTGCAAGCAGTATTCTGATCAGGGCAAGAACCAGATAACTAGCTCTACTCACCCAGGGCTACACCTACATCCACACTGGTGATTGACAACCAAAGAAGTGTGATCCTCTCCTATCATGTACAACTTCTTAGTGAATAGAAGCATGCTGTCCCATGCATCCACCTAGCAGTCAGTCAACCCTCGCTTCCCACTGCCAGTACAGTGCTATTTTTTATTCTTTTTCGTTCTTCTTAGTTCTTCCCTCTTTCTCCTCCTTTTTCTCTTCCTCTCCTCTTCCCCCACCTTTTCTTTTTTTTTTTTTTTTTTTGGAGCCTGTGGAGTAGGTACTCTGCCCATCTCATGTCTTAGATCAGCAGTGCCCACCATGTGCTACCACAGTCAGCAGTGGTCACTCTCATAGAGCAAGCACTGCATTGCTGTCCCAACCATGTTTGGTGACTAACATGTACTCATTGGGCCTTTTTTTTCCCCTTCTTTCTTCATAGTTCTGCCTTCTTTCCCCCTTCCATGTTCATTTATTTATTAGATCCTGAAGAACAAGACCCCGCCATGGCTTCTTCATGGTGAGCAGCCCCCACGCCCACCCATCCACAGTAGGTGGTGTGTGCTCCAGTGAAGCAAGCACTACGTCATCACTGTGCCATGTTTGGTGGTTAGTGCTTGTACGAGTACTATGCTGTTTTTTTTCTTTCTTTCTTTCTTCATAGTTCTTCCCTTCTTCCCTTGATGTTTTTATTTTTCATCTTTCTCTCCACCTTCCCCACTTTTCTTTATTTGACCCTGCCAAATACACATCCTGCCCCTCATCACCTCCACAATCAGCAGAGCCCACCAGTGCTGTTTGGAAGTTTGTACTGTCCCAATACTATGCCAGTTTTTTCTTTTTCTTTTTTCTTTTTCTCTCTTTCTTCTTTAATCCTACTTCCGTAGTGATACTGCCTTGGAAACCCAAGGAGGGGTCGCTATGAGTCAGGGCTGACTCCACGGCAAACAACAACAACAACACTTTCTTCTTAGTTATTCTCTTGTCCTTTCCTTTTTTTTTTTTTTGTTGTTGTTCCTTTTCTCCATTTCTTTTTTTCTCCCCATCTATCAAGATTCAGTGGTCTTACCCAGTCAGCCCTGGCACACACACTAGTTGCCCTACACACTGGGAAAGTGCCACCAGCCACTCTAGTATCACAGGATTGAAGACAAATGGCAGCCAATACCTGCCCAGCCTGCCCTCAGAAACTCTATAAGACCAGAGATTAGATGGTATGCACCCCAGTGCTACCAAAATAGTGAACAAAGTAGCACACCTGCCCAGTCTCCCAGATATATTAAAACAAAAGAAAGAAAAATCAAAGTGAAACAAACGAACAAGAAACACATGGAACATTCTCTGGAATAGACCATAGATTGTACCACAAAACATGCCTCAATACATTTTGAAACATTTAAATACTACAAAGCATCTTCTCAGATCACAATGCTATAAAACTAGAAATCAACAAGAAGATCAAGGGAAAGAAAATCAAATAATTGGAAAGTGAATATCAACCTGTTCAAAAACTTCAAGGTAATAGAAAATTTTTTTTTTTCTTGAGTCAAATAAGAATGAAAACACAACTGTGGTACTTAAGGTTATATGTCAACTTGGATGGGCCTGGTTTTGAGTGGCAGGGAAGCTAGTAGTAGTTATTTCCCATGATGAGATTGGCAATCAACTCCATGGTGGAATCTGCCTTGAGCAGCTGAGTAGCTGCTTTTGGGATATAGTCTGCTTCCTGTGTGTAAAGAGAAGCTTTGTGAATGGTCTACAGCTTTTAGGCATGCTTGAACCCTACATGTAGCCAAGTTGTTTTCAGCAGTCTGACATGCCTGCTAATCTTGTAACTTTTTCTGGACTTGAATTAGTGACCTGCCATGTGGTTTAGACTGTGCCTTTTCACTTGTCGACCTTGGGTTTGTCAGCTTCAGCAGCCAGCAGCTGCTTGAGTGAAGAAAAGCCTTCAGCTTCAGTCGGCCAGGAGCAGGAGGCGGAGCTGAAGCCCAAGGTTGAGGGGCTTTCCCCCAGCCCCTAGAGCCCAGCACTTTGAACTTAGACTTCTAGCCTCCAAAACTGTAAGAGAATAAACTCCTGTTTGTTCAAACCATTCAATTTGTGGTATATTTCTGTTAGAGTAGCACAAAGTATCTAAAACAACAACATACCAAAATTTTTGGGACACAGCAAAAGCAGTGCACAGGGGAGAATTTATAGCAATAAAATCACACATAAAAAAGAAGAAAAAAACAAAATCAACACCTTAACCCAATATTTCCAACAAATAGAAAAAGATAACCAAAAAGCCTACAGTCACCAGAAGAAAGGAAATGATGAATATCTGAGCAGAAATAAATAAAACAAAATACAAAAAATAATAGAAAGAATCAATAATATTAGAAGTTGGTTCTGTGAAAGGCTTAATAAAATTGACAGTCCACTTCCAAATTGAAAAGGGAAAAGAAAGAGGAGATAACATGAATAAGAAATGAATAGGCCATGTCACAAAAGAACCAATTGAAATAAAAAGGATAATAATAGAATATGATAAAGACCTGTACTCTAACAATATGAAAGCTTAGAAGAAATAGACAAAGTTTTAGAAACATACTACGTACTCAAACTAACACATCTGAGGTAGAAAATTTGAACAGACTTATTACAAAAGAAGAACTAGAAGAGATCATTAAAATGAAAAACAAAACCTTCTGATAAAAAAAAAAAAAAAAAAGTCCTTCCCCAGGTGTCTTCACTAGCAAATTCTACCAAACATTTCAAGAAGAGCTAACACCAATGATACACAAATTATTCCAGAACAAAATAAGGATGGAATACCCCAAAACTCAATCTATGAAGCAAGCATACTTCTGATACTAAAAAGGTAGAGATACCACCAAAAATAAAAAATAATAGACCAATAGCCCTCATGAACATATGTGCAAAAATTCTTAGCAAAATCCTAGCTGTTATGTACCATTGAGTTGGATCAGACTCATAGCAACCCCTCTTTGGATTTCCAAGGCAGTATCACTATGAAAGTAGATTGCCTCATCTTCCTTCCAAGGAGTGGCTGGTGGGTTTGAACAGCCAGACTTCTGATTAGCAGTCAAGTGCCTTAGGCACTATGCTACTCTAATAACATATCAAAAAATAATAGATCATGACCAAGTGGGACTCATATTGGGTACATAAGAAAGGTTCAACATTAGAAAAACAAATAATATAATTCACCACCCAAATAAAACAAAGAAAAAGAATCATATGATAATATCAATTGATGTAGAAAGAAGCTTTTGAAAAAATTCAACACCATTCTTAATAAAAAACAAACAAACAAAAAAAAAAAAACCTCAAACTCACTGCCGTTGAGTCAGATCTGACTCACAGCAACCCCTCCTTGGGTTTCCAAGGCAGTATCACTATGGAAGTAGATTGCCCAGTCTTCCTTCCTTCTGGTTAGCAATCAAACACTTTAGGAACTATTTGCTGTACATTTTTTTTCCATGATAAAAACGCACAGGAAAATAGGAAAAGGGAAATTCCTCAATATAATTAAAGGCATATGCACAAAACCACTATCTTCTCATTGGAGAGAGACTTAAAACATTTCCTTTGTGAATGGGAAGCAGACAAGGATACACTTTGTCACCACTTCTACTCAATATTGTATTGGAAGTCCTACCCAGAGCAATAAAGCAAGAATGGAAATAAAAGGCATCCAAATTGACAAAGAAGAAGCACAACTATCTCTATTTGCAGATAAAATGGTCCTACACATAGAAAATCTTAGAGACTCAACAAGAACACTACTGAAAGTAATAGAAAGAGTCACCAAAGTGGCAGGTTACAAGATCAACATACAAAAATCAGTTGGATTCTTTTAACACTAATTAAATGAACTTTGAAATAGAAATCAAAAAAATAATACCATTTATAATAGGCACCCAAAAGGTGAAGGACTTAGGAATAAATCTAACCAGAGACACAGAATACCTAAACAAAGAAAACTGCAAAACAGTACTACAAGAAACCAAAAGAGACCTACATAAATGGAAGAATATACCATCCTCACCATAGGAGGACTTGTTGTTGTTGTTATTAGGTGCTGTCGAGACAGGTCTGATTCATAGTAATCCTATTTACAACAGAACAAAACATTGCCCGTTCCTGTGTCAGCCTCACAATCCTTGCTATACCTAAGTCCACTGTTGCAGTCACTGTGCCAATCCATCTCGCTGAAGGCCTTCGCCTTTTTCACTGATTGTCCACTTTACCAAACATAATATCCTTCTCCAGGGAATGGTCCCTTCTGACAACATGATCAAAGCAGGTCAGAGGAAGTTTGGCCATTCTCACTTCCAAGGAGCATTCTGGCTGCACTTCATCCAGGACAGATTTGTTAGTTCTTTTGGCAATCCACGATACTTTCAGTATTCTTCCCCAACACCACACCTCAAAAGCATGAACTCTTCTTTAGTCTTCCTTATATATTCTCCAGGTCTCACATGCATATGAAGCCATCAAAAATACCATGGTTTGGGTTAGGCACACCTTAGTCGTCAAAGACATCTTTGCTCTTCAGCATGTTAAAGAAGTCTTTTGCAGCAGATTTGCGTAGTGCAATACATCGTCTGATGTCTTGACTGCTGCTTCTGTTGGTATTTATTGTGGAACCAAGTAATATGAAATCTTTGACAACTTCAATTTTTTCTCCACCTATCATGATGCTGCCTATTGGTCCAGTTGGGAGGATTTCCATAATCTTTATGTTGAGATGTAATTCATACTACAGACTATAATCTTTAATCTTCATCAGTAAGTGCTTCAAGTCATCGTCACTTTCAGCAAGCAAAGCTGTGTCATCTGCATATCGCAGGTTGTTAATAAGTCTTCCTCCAGTCCTGATGCTATGTTCTTCTTCATATAACCCAGCTTCTTGGATTATTTGCTCAGCATACAGATTGAATAAGTATGGTAAAAGGATCCAACCCTGCCGCACTCCCTTCCTGACTTTAAACCATGCAGTATCTCCTTGTTCCATTTGAATGGCAGCTTCCTGGTCAATGTACAGGTTCATCATGAGTACAATTAAGTGATCTGGAATTCCCATTCTTCTCAATGTTTTCCATAATTTGTTATGATCCACACAATCGAGTGCTTTTGCATAGTCAATAAACCCAAGTAAACATCTTTCTGGTATTCTTTGCTTTCAGCCAAGATCCATCTGATGTCTTCAATGATTTCCCTCATTCCATGTCCTCTTCTGAATGCTTACATTACTGGAAATTCTCTGCCAAAATGCTGCTGCAATAATTTTTTAATTATCTTCAGTAAGATATTGGGAGATCTGGTAGCGTAGTGGCTAAGGCATTTGACTGCTAACCAGAAGGCTGGTGGTTCAA
>NW_006922179.1:561331-604497 GCF_000298275.1 Orycteropus afer afer
ATTCCTTCCATCTTCTTTTGTTTCATAGATCATTCAATATTTTGCCCAAGAATCTTTCAATGTTGCAACTCAAAGCTTGATTTCTTTCCTCAGTTCTATCAGCTTAAGAAATGCTGAGTGTGTTCTTCCCTTTTGGTTTCTAACTCCAGGTCTTTGCACATTTCATTATAATAATTGACTTTCTCTGCTCGAGCTGCTCTTTGAAGTCTTCTGTTCAACCCTTTTATCTTGTCATTTCTTCCATTTGCTTTAGCTACTCTCCATTCAAGGGCAAGTTTTAGCATAGATTCTGGTATTCATTGTGGTCTTTTTTCCTTTCCTGTTCTTTTAATGACCTTTTACTTTCTTCATGGATGATATTCTTGATGTCATCTCACAGTTCCTCTGGTTTTCAGTCATTACTGTTCAATGCATCAAATCTGTCCTTTAGATGGTCTCTAAATTCAGGAGGAATATATTCAAGGTCATATTTTGGCTCTTTTGGGCTTGTTTTAATTGTCTTCAGCTTCAACTTAAACTTGCATATCAGCAGTTGATGGTCTATTCCACAGTCAGCTCCTGGCCTTGTTTTGGTGGAAGATATCAAGCTTCTCCATCACCTCTTTCCCCAGATGTGGTTGATCTGATCTGGTAAAGCCCACATGTATAGCCATCATTTATGTTGTTGAAAACAGGTATTTGCAATGAGTAAGTAATTTGGTCTCGCAAAATGCTATCATGCAATCTCCAGCATTTTTTCTATCACCAAGGCCATATTTTCCAACTACTGGTGATTCTTGTTTCCACCTTTTGCATTCCATTCACCAATAATAAACAACACATCTTGACGGCATGTTTGGTCAATTTCAGATTCCAGTAGTTGGTAAAAATCTTCAATTTTCTCATCTTTAGCTTTGGTGGTTGGTGCATAAATTTGAATAATAATAGTATTATCTGGTCTTCCTTGTAGGTATATGTATGATATCCTATCACTGACAGTATTGTACTTCAGGATAGATCTTGAAACATTCTTTGTGACAATGAATGCCATGCCATTCCTCTTTAATTTGTCATTCTCAATGCATTAGATCATATGGTACTGGAAAACTTTATGCATTTATTTATTTTTTTTTAATTTATTCTGAATGGCCCCAAACGGTCCATTTTAGCTCACCAATGCCTAGAATATCTATATTATGTATTCCATTTCATTTTGACAACTTCCAATTTTCTTATATTCATACTTTGTACATTACATATTCTGAGTGTTAATGGATATTTGCAGCTGTTTCTTCTCATTTTGAGTCATGCCATATGAATAAATGGAGGTCCCAAAAGCTTTCTTCCGTCCATATCATGAAGGCCGTCTCTACTCTGAGGAAGCAGCTTTTCTCCAGTCATATTTTGAGTGCCTTCCAACCTGAGGGGCTCATTTTCCAGCACTATAATGGACAATGTTTCAGGGCTATTCATAAAGTTTTCTAGTCATATATCAGAAAGTGTTTCACTTCTATTCATAAGGTTTTCACTGGCCAATTCTTTAATAAGTGGATGGCCCCTTCCTTCTGCTGAGTCTGTCTTGTCTGGCAGCTCTGCTGAAACCTATCCACCATGGTTGACCCTGCTTGTATTTGAAATACCTGTGGCATAGCCTTCAGCCTCACAGCAACATACAAGCCACTACAGTATGACAAACTGACAGACAAGTGGTGGTAGGAAGACTTAATGTTTTGAAAATGTCGATACTACCAAAAGCAGTCTACAGATACCATCATCATTCTTTACAGATGGAAAAACTAATCACCAACATTATATGGAAAGGAAAGAAATCTCAGACAAGCATAGTACTATTAAAGAAGAACAATATAGAGGCCTCACACTCCAATATTTCAAACCTTCTATGGTAGTCAAAACAGGTCAATATTGGTACAATGACAGACACATATACCAATGGAACAGAGCTGAGAACTCAGAAGTAAATCCATCCACCCATGGAAAGCTGTGCCAAAAACCATAAAATGGAGAAGAGATAGTCTCTGTGACAAATAGTGCTGGCAAAACTGGATATCCCTTTGCAGAAAAGTGAAACAAGATCCCTCTCTCTCACAATATACAAAAACTAACTCAAATGTATCAAAGACCAAAATCTAAGACCTAAACCATAAAAATCATCAAAGAAAACTTAGGGACAACTTAGGGGTCCTAGTACATGGCATAAATATGTTATCAGACATAACTAAAGTCAGGAACAGCAAAAGACAAACTATATGAGAACTCCTAAACAATAAATATTTATGTGCATCAAAAAAGTGAAAAGAGAATCTATAGAATGAGAAAAAAAAAATTAGCAGTGACTTATCACACAAAGGACTAATCTCTGAAATTTATAGAAAACTTCAACACCTCAATCATGAAAAGACAAACAATTCAATTAAAAAATGGCAAAGGACGTGAACAGACACTTCATTAAAGAAGACGTTCTTGTGGCCAACAAACGCATGAAGAAATGCTTAAGATCTTTAGCCATTAGGAAATATATATAAAAAAAAAAAACCTCACTGCCGTCAAATTAGATCCGACTCATAGCGACCTCTACTTGGGGTTCCGAGGCAATATCACTACGGAAGTAGATTCCCCAATCTTCCTTCCGAGGAATAGCTGGTGGGTTTGAATCACCTTAGGCACTACACCACCAGAGAGATGCAAATGAAAATGAGATGTAATCATACCCCAGCATTCATGACAAAGTTGGGGGGGAAAAAAAAAAAAGAACCCAGAAAACAACAAATGCTGGTGAGAGTATGGAGAGACACTGCTAGTTGGACTATAAAATATTACAACCACCATGGGAAACTGGAAATAGAAATACCATATTATCCAGCAATCTCACTACTAGTGATATATCCTAGAGAAATAAGAGCCATGACATAAACAGATGTATGCACATATATTTTCATCACAGTATTACTCACAATAACAAAAAGATGGAGACAACTTAAGTGTCCATCAAGGGATAAATGGATAAACAAACTATGGTACATACATAATGGAATACTACACAAAGTTAAAGAACAAGGATGAATCTGTTAAACACCTCATAGCCTGTATGTACCTAAATGTCATTATGCTGAGTGAAATTTGTCAATCACAAAAGGAAAAATATGTATGAGTTCAATACTGCAAAAAGTCAAGAAAAGGTTTCTTTGAATGTTACCTAGGGTGGGAGGAGAAAGGAGGGTAAATTACTAATTAGAAAGTAGACATATATTAACTTGAGTGAAAGGGAAGGCAATATACAATAAGGGGGAGGTCAGCACAAAATGATCAAGGCACAGAGAGATATTGGGTGAGGCACAAGAGTTAAAGGCAACAAATATAACTACGGTTGCATATATATAGTCCTGCAATATCAGTAATAATGATAATCTATGATTAAATACATAGAGAGATATGCAAGCTGAACAGGTGGACAGGAGTGGAAAGATGAATGGGACTATACCATGGGGGAGAAAAAAATATATATATATGATAGTCAAGGTAAACACAGGTAGAAAGGTGAATGGGACTACAGCCGTATATATATATATATATATATATATGTTTGACAAAGGATATTTCTACATATGTATTTATATGTGCTGCAAGTATATCCGTGATACAGTAGAATACACAGGGTGCAAAGTTATAAAAACCTCTTAGCTATAACCAAACACTTTGAAAGAATGAGTCACTGGGCTTGAGGGCTCAAGACCCTAGTCTCAGGGGACATTGAGATCAGTTGGCATAACTTAGTACACAAAGACAGTGTTCTACACCCTACTTTCATGAGTAGCTACTAGGGTCTTAGTAGCTTGTGAGCAGCCATCTGAGGTGAAATTTTGGTCTCTCCCTATCTGGAGCAAAGAAGAGTGAAAAAAATCAAAGACGAGAAAATGTGGGCCAAAGGACTAATGCACAACTCTGAGACTAGAAGAACTAGATGGTTCCTGACTACCATCACCCAATGCTTCGAAAGGATCAGAAAAGGAGGTCCTGGGTACAGTGGGAGAAAAAGGTGGAGAAAAACTCAAAATTGTAAAAAGACCGGGGTTGCTGATCTCTTAGAACCTGGTGGAACCTCCAAGTCTATGGCTGTTAGACACCATTCAAGCCTGGAAATGAACTCACCCTACATGTTTCAACTTTCAGCCAAATGATAGAAGGGTCTATGAGGTGAACAATAACACCAATGAGATATGCACTCACTAAAACAATCAACTATAGGAGATTAAAAGTGCAATATTTGCCCAGGGACAAAGCTCAAAAGGCCATAAGAGATAGGAAACAAGGATGAAAGGAAATGGTAACCACAGGGAGAAAGTGGAAACAGTGCTTTTACATTGTGGAGATTACAATCAATGTCACAAAACAAAATGTGTATGCATTGTTGAATGGAAAACCAATTTGCTCTGTAAACTTTCACCAAAACTGCAATGAAAAGTTAAAAACAAAAACAAAAACAAAAAAACCCCTGTGTAACACTATTCTACTCTGATACATACAGATTTGACTCAAACAACTGGCTTGTTTTTTCTTCCTATTTTGAAAACTTCTTTAAACAGTAAGTTAAAAAGTGATTTTTTTATAAGGCAATTTTTTTTAACTAAGTAAGAAAGTTAATAGTGAAGGCAAACTTCTAAGAGTTTTAAAAAAATGTTTTATATTAAATTATATAGGTTCCATACTATCACTGATATCTACAATTCTATTGCATACTTGAAGTTGACTGGATAGCAATTAGCAACAACAACATTGCACAGTGAGTTTTAGTTGGTATGAATTATTCCTGTTAAAAAAATAACAGATGTGGGTGGCAAGAACAATCAAGAGCATAAAGAAAATAAATGCAATATTCCTGGCATTATGTAAACTGAAAAGCTTATCTAGGATCATTTGGGGACTTATTCTTACATGAAGAAAAAACGTTTTCTGAAAGACCATTTTTACATAACTAATAAAAAGTTTCATTGAAAATAAAAGTAATCATCAATTCTTATCTCCTGTAATAGATAACTAATTCCATAAGTAGACACATAAGTTAAAGTGTATCATTAACTGATTATGGTGCTAGGATAATTTTGTTTTACTCTAATAGACAACCTTATCTTGTCTCTTGACCAGAAAAGAAAACTCTCTGATCTTTAACTCTCTTCAGTCAGGTCAGTATTTATAATTTCAGAACACTTAATTGTGCTCAAGAGGAATGTGAACTTAGACCAAGAGGCAGTTGTTCAGAGCCAACAAGAGGATATTGCTTGGATTAAAATCAGGAAGGGCATATATCAGGGTTGTATCATTTCACCATACTTATTCAAACATATAGTTTGGAAGAATAATAATCTTGAGCAAATAATCTAAGACTGGATTGTATGAAGAAGAATATGGCATCAAGATTGGAGGAAGACTTGTTGGCATCCTGTGATATGCGGATGACACAACTTTGCTTACTGATAAAGATCAAAGTCTTCAGTATGAGTTACACCTCAACATTAAAAAAAAAAAAAAAATCTCACAACTGGACCAACAAGCAACGTCACAACAAATGGAGAAAAGTTTGAAGTTGTTAAAGATTTCATTTTACTTGGATCCACAATCAACACCCATGGAAGCAGCAGTCAAAAAAATCTGGGAAAATCTGCTGCAAAAGACCTCTTTAAAGTTTTGAACAGTAAAGATGTCACTTTGAAGACTAAGGTGTGCCTGATCCAAGCTGTGGTATTTTAATAGCCTCAGATGCACATGGATGCTGGGCACTGAATAAGGAAACTAAGGAAGAATTGATGCTTCTGAATTGTGGTGTTGGTGAAGAATATTGAAGATGCCAGAAACTGCCAGAAGAACAAACAAATCTTTCTTGGAAGAAGTACAGACAGAATGCTGTTTAAGTCTCATGTACTTAGCTTATGTTATCAGAAGGGACCTGTCACTGGCGAAGGATGTCATGCTTGGTAAAGTAGAAGGACAGTGAAAATTAGGAAGACCCTCAACAAGATGGATTGACACAGTGGCTGCAACAATGAGCTGAAGCATAGCAATAATTGTGAGGATGGCAAAGGATCTGGCTGTGTTTTGTTCTGTGGTGCAAGCCATGCACTGGAACCCACATGCAGGGACCTAAGAAGAACAACCCTTTTGACCTATCAGACTCCTTGTTGTTAGTTGCCATCAAGTTGATTCTGTCTCATGGAGACCCCATATGTGCAGATTATAATTGTTCTGTAAGGAGTATTTGAGACTAGTGACCTTTGAAAGATTTCCAGGCCTGTCTTCCCAGGTGCCTCTGGGTGAGTTTGAACCACCAAACTTTCAGCTACTCGTACTTAACAATTTGCACCACTCAGGGACTCCTATCAGGATCCTACTCTGTTCATTGTTGTTTCCTATGGTATCTTTCTTATTCCATCCCCTTATAACTGCTATTATATATCCAATGCCTGCTATATGCCAGGAAATTGTTTTATTTAATTCTCACACAATATTGTAAGTATACTTTGCTTACTATATGGTTTATTTAGTTTATTCGGAAGCATGTGCTGTGAACCTAAAAGCAGTAATCCCAATGTTAGGATCTGGGAATGGAAAACCTTTATAATGATATTTGCCCTAGAGGAATTTCTATAAATTAGGAAAGTAATATTTAGAGAGATTGACTTGGCCAGTCAATAAGTGGCTGAACTTGAATCTGGGTCTCTCTAGATCCCATTCTTGTGCTTCTTTACTTACAAAGGTTGGACGGGGTTTGCACTGTGGGCAAAGGAGCATTTTTATTTTTTTAACTAGTTTTCATTTCCTTATTTGGTTGACCTACTCTCTACCTGAGTCTGATATATTTAAAAATGTGTATGTGTGTGTGTGTTCTGGGGAGAGATAGAAAGGTGGTAGTGGGGGAGGAGAGAGGTTACAAAGCCTTCCTAGAGGTTTCTGATTCTCATCCCCCTAGTTGAAAACCTCTATATTACAAAATGCATAACAAACTTCCCTCATTATTCCCTATGTAATTAATGTATAGGAGTCCCTGGCTGGTACAAATGGGTAAGCTCTTGGCTGCTAATCAAAAGGTGAGAGGCTGGAGTCCACCCACCGAAGAAAGGCCTGCTGATCTACTTCTGAAACCCATTGAAAACCTCGTGGAGCACAGTTACGTTGACACATGGGGTTGCCATGAGTCCAAATCCACACATGAGTTGGAATGGACTCCTGGCAACTGTTTTTTTCTTTTTCTTTTTTTTATTGGTTTATATGTGTATCGCATAAAAGAACCAAACCCACTGCCATGGAGTCGATTCCAACTCAGAGTGACCATCACTGGGTTTCTGAGGAGGTAAATCTTTATGAAAGTAGATTGCCCTGTCTTCCTTCCATAGATTGGCTGGTAGGTTTGAACGGCCATTCTGGTTAGCAATCAAATGAGCTAGGCACTGTGACACCAGAGCTCCAAGTTTATTGCATAGTGCCCTGATTATAGCTCTTCGCTTTTCTAAGGAGGAAGAAAAGTCAGTGATTGACTGAAAAGTGCTATTTTACTAGGCACTTTGTACATATTGTCTCCACATCTTCATATCACCTCAGGAAGGCATTTTAATTTGATTGTACACAAAAAGAACAGGAGACCTAGCTGGCAAGGGGCATGGATGGAATTTGAGCTCAGTGTATTTGCTCCCATATCCCCTTTTTCACTGTACCATGTGGCTGTCATGTCTATATTAGAATGTAGGCTCCTTAAAGATAGAGACTATCAGTATTTGCCCTTTTACCCCCTACGACACTTAACACAATGCCTTACACAGATTATGCTCTCTACATATATTTGTCTAAGGAATGAAGAGATAAAGCAAACCAGGAAACATTTCTTTGTTTCAGGAAATCAAATAAACATCAGTGTATAAAGCCCTTGAAGAATAAATAAGCCATCTGAAATTATAATGTCAGACACATTATTACATTTCACAGTTTTTCACAATTTGCACATTCCTATTGATCCATGAAATAATTTAATTATATAGATTATTGCATTATGTTATAGTGTGGTATTACTATTTTCCCTAGCATGTTGTTGGACGGAGATAAATTCTCTCTCAGAAAAGAAATATATTAAAGAAGAGTCTAAATAAAGATGAAAGGAATAACATTCAACTCTTCCATCCTCAGACTAGTACAGGTTAGTTCCCTCCAGCATCTTTTAATGATTTTGTCCAGATCCGTTTTAAATATTCCAAGCGAAGGAACTTCAATCATTTCTTAAGGAACACTATGTAGGAACTGAGATATTTTTATGGAAAATTATTCTGGCCAATTTTCTTTTTTGGAGGAGCATATTCTGATACTTTCTCTCATTAGAACTATGAAGGAAAGCAGGACTTTAAATACATCTTTGTAATACAATTTATACTCACCTTTTTTGTAAATATAAATTGTGGAATAAAATTGGATTTATCTCATCGTTCTAAGTAACCCTTTATCACTATTGAAACTTGGTCTGTTTAGACCCATACAATTGTTAGATCCTTTTATTATAAAAAATATCCTGTTTCATGTAGTTCTGTATGTTAAAAGCATTTTCATATTTAATTTTATCTTCCTTTGAGGTGCATAAGGCTGGATGTTGGATGTTCTGGTTTCAATGCTCAGAAACATGATCAGGTTATTTCAATTAATAGAGATTATACAGATCGATAGGGAAATAAAGAAAAGGAAGTCATCTTAATATCCTTATAGGCAGATTCCACAGAGAACTTAGATTTCAAAATTTACATTGTTGATTTAGTGTACTTTTGACAGTTCTATCACATTTAAAGCAGCCTTTTTTTCTTCTTCTTGGTAATTGTGATGGCATCAAAATCTCCTTGTACTTATTCCAGTGTCTCTCTGCCCCTGGATTTCCTCTGAATTTTGTGGTTCCTGGTAACTCATGACTTTTATCAATGCTTGGCTTTTGCTTATTGGTTTCTCTCTGTGCTTCTCTTGACTCCAACCCATCCAATTGCCTGTGTTTATCAGAGTTCAGTAGTGTCAAATCCACCTACTTATATAGATTTCATGTCAGACATGAGTCCCTGACACACAGACCCAAGGGTAAAGAAACAGTTTCCAGGTCCTTTGTACAGGATGGAACTGGGGATGGTCAAGTCATCCCTACCCCACTACAGACTGATATGGGTATTATTTTAAAAATAATACTTTATTGTGTTTTTGGTGAAGATTGGTATTATTTTACTATGACAAATGTGAAAATGGGATCTCATAAGCATTGTATGATTTGCTTTTAGTCACACAGCTACTTGAGGGTGACTCAAACTCAGAGTACAGTTTCTCTGAATCTTACATTCATTGGTCATACAACTACCTCACTAACAAAACTATACTATGCATACTTAGCTTTGTTTAGCTTAATATTGTTAAGTACCTCTAAAAAATTACTTGTATTTCTGAGCTTCAGTTTCTTTATTTGTAAGATGGGAGTCTCATAGGACTTTTGTAAGTTTAAATGAGATGATGTATATAAAGTTGTAGCACAGTGCTAAGGTGCTAATAATTGATAGTGTTATTAGGCCCTGTAGGGTGTGAAGTATTTGAGCATTTCCATCTTATAATTTACTTTTTGCCAGCATTTCAACATTGTCCACCACTCTTTTCTTTTTCATTTTCTCAACATTTTTCCTTTATAAAAATGTTCTCCCATTTCTAAAACACCTTTCAGATTATTCAGCAATAATGTGGATGATGATGGTAGCTAAGGTTTTTGAGGACTAATCTACTTAGCACTGTACTTACTTTATGCCACTGCAATTTTACATCATCCTTCTAAGTTATATACTGAGGAAAATGGTGGTTCAGTTGTAGAATTCTCCCCTTCTACCCACCAGCCACTCCTCAGAAGGAAGACTGAACAATCTACTTCCGTAGACAAACTGCCTTGGAAACCCAAGGAGGGATGGCTATGAGTAGAGATCAACCAGAAGGCATTGAGGCTTTTCTTTTGGTTTTACATGGGAGACCTGAGTTCAATTCTAGCCAATGTACCTCATTCACAACTACCACCCATCACCAGAGATGAGCAGAATTCATCAAAGCCTCTAGACTAAGGCAAACTGGAAAGAAAGGCCTGGCAATTGACTTCCAAAAATCATCAAGTGAAACCCCTATGGATCACAATGGTCCTATCTGCAACTCATCATAGGCATGACGTAGGAGTAGGCAGCATTCGTTCCATTGTGTGTGGGATTGTCACTTGTTCAGTGCTGATTCTTCAGCTGCTAACTACAACAAAATGTGTGGTGTCATTATCCTCATTTTGAAGATGAGGAAATTGAGCATCAGAGTGATTAAGTGATTTATGTAGGATTGCAAATTGTTTAAAGACCCAAGTCTGTCTGACTTCAGATCCAGAAATTTTAGCCATGATATTTACTGGGGATGTGTGTTATTTTCCTCTGCTCTTTTTGATGACAGAAACTATTCCTTAGTAGTCACAGAGCCCATAACTAACCAATCATGGTATCTCATCACCATGACTATGGTGATTGTTCCAAGAAACCTCTACCTGGCCATGCCTGGCTAACTAGTTTCTCTCCTAATGTTTTCACACAGACCTGGAAGGCCAACTTCGTATTTCTCTGGAGGCTAAATTTGTGAGAATATTGAAAGTGAAAGTAGCAAACGGCCATGTTTCCTAACCTGTTGATCAGCCAGTCTGAGAATGAATTGACAGCAGAGAAAATGGAGCAAGGTGGGCACCAACAGTTCTGATAGGTTCATCTACTTGTTCTTCAGATAGCTTGTCCCCACTTTAAACTGCTTAGGGAAACATTAGATTTAGTTAGACATTTTTAAAATCACATTTTTAAAAAGCTATTTTAAGTTCTGCCACTTGCCAGTGAAACATTTTTGACTAATAAAACCTTGTGCCTGATAAAGAAAAGGCAGAATATAAAATTATGCCCTATAAAATAAGAAAATATATTTATAATGGAAAGAAACAAGGACAATAAATGAAAATTAGAGATATAAAAAAAGGTGTAATGAAAAAATCTAAGTTTCAGTGTAGAAAATAATTATGGTGAATTTTAAGAATTTAAACTTTATGATTTTATAAATGAACATAATTTAATTTCATAATAAGAGCATTAGTTCATTTCATGGTGATCATGACTGCTACTAAGTTTTAAACATTATACATTTACTTATTCATTCAATTTTGTTAGTTTACTTACTCACTTACCAGCTACTACTATTTATATGCTCTGGTAGCATAGTGGCTAAGGCACTTGACTGCTAACCAGAAGGCTGGTGGTTCAAACCCACCAGCCACTCCTCGGAAGGAAGGTTGGGCAATCCTACTTCCGTAGTGATACTGCCTCGGAAACCCAAGGAGGGGTTGCTATGAGTCTGGGTTGACTCGACGGCACATAACAACAACAACACAACAATTTATATGCCAAGGAGCCATGGTGGTGAATTTTTAAGCACTTGGCTGCTAGCCAAAACTTCATCAGTTCAAACCCACCAGCCACTCCATGGGAAAAAGATCTGGTATTCTACTTCTGAAAAGATTTAAAGCACCGAACACCCTATGGGGCAATTCTACCTGTCCTTATAGGGTTGATTTAGTTGGAATCATCTTGACTACAATGGGTATTGGGTTTATTTATATGCCATGACATTTTGGTTAGTTAGAATACAAAAAAAAATATGCCATATTCCAGCCCTCTAGCAATTCACAATTCAGTCACAAAAATAGATAAACATAGTAAAATATATGAGTCTTATAGAAAGGTAATACTTGGAGAGCAATTAGGACCCAGAGATTTTACTAAAATGTGCCTAAGGCTAAGACTGCTAACCAGAAGATTGGTGGTTCAAACTCACCAGCTACTCCATGGAAGGAAGACTAGGCAATCTACTTCTGTAAAGATTTACTGCCTTGGAAACCCAAAGGAGGTCACTATGAGTCAGAATTGACTCGATGACAGTGAGTTTGGTTTTTTTTTTTTGTTTTAAGGTAAGGAAAAATTTTGTAAGCAAAGCATGAAAAATAAAATCATAAATAAAAAGAGAGCTAATACATTTGATGCTATAAAAATAACACAAATATAAAAAGCAAACAACATTCTAAAGCAAATATTTTTCACACAAATAGCTTATAAAATGAAAAAAAAAACAAACTTATGTACATAATATATCTGCGCACTGTAGTAAATTACCTGATATGGCTTTTCTAGCCATAAGTATTTGTAAATTCCATGGTGGAATTTGCTGTGAGCAACTGAGGAGCTCCTGATTGTAAAAGTTATCCACCTGGGCATTTCTGTTGGGCGTGGCACAAAGCAATGTTCTGGGCTGTCTCTCAGGTGCTTAGAATTCTGATGTTATGATTGGCTAGTTTGGCCACTCTGCCAGGCTCAAAAGGAGGCCTCCTAGAGGCAGAAGTCTCTCTGACTGCTGGCTGAGGAAGGATGTGCTCCTGAGAGACACACACTTCTGGGAAAGAGACATGAGACACACATTGCTGAGAGAGACACTGAGGGACATACACTGCTGGGAGAGAGACTGTGAGAGACTGTTTGGCTGAGAGATGGCAGGCTGGGAGAGAGATGGAGCGTTTTTCCTGAACTTGAATTGTAGCCTGGTGCTTCCCTAATAAACCCTGTAATCTGTGAGTTCTGTGTGGCCACTGCAGTGATAGAATCCAGGAGGGAGGTGGTGAATGCTTTGGGAGGAATGGTTGGTGAAAAGGCTAGAGGGAGGCAGCATGTGTGGCCTCACAGAGATAGGCCAGATGTTGATGGTGATTCTGTCTTCCTCTTTTGGGGTTAGAGGAGGTCAGAAGATGTGGCCTCCTTGCCCTTTTAGCAATGTAGAACTCACATCAACAAGAAAGTAACAATAAAATGGATAAAGGGTCTAAGTAAAACTGTTCAAAAACTGAAATGCAAATGCCAATAAAAGAAAGCATAATGGTACAAAAAATTGTTATTGTTGTTAGTTGCTGTCAAGTTGGCTTTGATTTATAGAGACCCTATGTACAACAGAACAAAACAGTGCCTGGTCCTGCATCATGCTCATAATCTTTGCTATGCTTGAACCCATTGTCACAGCCACTGTGTCAGTCTATCTTGTTGAGTGTCTTCCCCTTTTTCACTGACCCTCTACTTTACCAAGCATGATATCTTTCTCCAGGGATTGGTCCCTTCTGACAACATGACCAAAGTAGGTGAGACAAATTCTAGGTATTCTCACTTCTAAGGAGCATTTTGGCTGTAATTCTTGGAAGACAGATTGATTTGTTCTTCTGGATACTCATGGTATTTCCAATACTCTTCACCAACACCACAAGTCAAATGCATCAATTCTTCAGTCTTTCTTATTCATGATACAAATAATAGGAAAACATAAATCAAGACAATGATAAATAATATTCTAAATCAAATTGTTAAAGATTAAAAAGATTGATAATACTGATCCCTTCTTAGTGAAGATAGAGTATGAAATAAAGTTTCACATATGGTTAACGGGACATTAGTTCAAGCTTTCTGAAGTCAATTTGGAAAAAAAAAATTAAAGATGTGATACAGAAAATATATTTGACCCAATGTATATTTAAACTCAAAGATGAATATGAAATACATTTAAGTATGACATATTTATGTTTAAATTTTCAATATCTTATTGGAATCAACTTAAATATCTATTAACAGAGAACTAATATTGTGTGTAAGGAGCTCTGGTAGCATAGTGGCTAAGGCACTTGACTGCTAACCAGAAGGCTGGCGGTTCAAACCCACCAGCCACTCCTCGGAAGGAAGGTTGGGCAATCCTACTTCCGTAGTGATACTGCCTCGGAAACCCAAGGAGGGGTCGCTATGAGTCGGGGCCGACTCGACGGCAAATAACAACAACAACAACAATATTGTGTAAGAGCCTTGATGGCACAATGTTAAATGCTTGGCTGTTAACCAGACTTCCCAGCCACACTGCATAGGAAAGACCTGGTGATCTGCTCCTGTGAAGATTACAGCCTAGGAAACCCTATGGGTCAGTTCTACTCTGTCCTATAGAGTTGTTATGAGTTGGAATTGACTCAACAGCATACTACAGCATTGTGTAAAATAAAGTATGCACACATTTCTGTATACATATGAATGTTTTCAAGGACACAGAATACATACTGAAATATTATTAGTAGCACCTCTGAGGAGTGGGTTAGAGATGCAGACAGAATGGAAAATCTTAATCTTTCCTTAGACACAGTTGTAATTTTTGTCCATTTTTTTTTAAATGAATCTGATTTTATCATGTAATGAAAATTCTATAAAATAAATATTTTAAATAAAAATATATTAATAAGAAGAGGCAAAAGTAGCTTCCCTATGAAGCTGATGTCACTTATGTTAGCGTTCTTCTCAGCAGAAAACAGTCATTAAACAAAAATTGAAATACAGACTGTAAGACGATGTTTAACAGGTTTAAAGATATTAGTGGACGGAATTTACAGGGAGCCGAGGGAATGGATGAGAGGGCACAAAAACAACATGAACCAGAAATGGAAGATAGCAATCATCTTAGATCCCAGTGCTTTGAAATTCACCATTCAAATTTCAAAACGATCTTATTGTTACTGGTAGTTTAAGCTTTCATCACTTGCAAATCTCCTTTTGATGTTTGTATTTTTTTCTAGGATGTTCTCATTTAAGATTGCTTTATTCTTTATGCAGAAATAACACATAATCTTTGTTAACTCCTGAATGGAAATTATCCTATTTTCATTTTCTACCACAGGACGTAGGAAACAGTCACAATTTCTATGTAATTCTTTGGAATTTCAGAAAAAATGGATTTAGCAGGTCATCTAGTCATTTCCTTCATCCCTCTTCCTTACCGCATTCCGTGTCATTTGGCATCATCTATTCCTAAATGACTTAAACAATAGGGTTCCTTTTTTCTCTGGGTGATCCAAACTACCAGATAATTGATCTAATTTTCTGTAAATGTCCAAGATGTCCAGCTGAAATGCACTAGTCTCTAACACAACCCCTGAAGTCCTTTTGCTTTTCTTAATGATTTCTTAAACTTCTCTGACCATAGTTTTTTTGTTCTTTGGATATTTTTGAATGGTGGTTCTTTTTCTTTGTTTTAGAAATATTTCTTCCTAATTGAACTGTGAATAAAAAATTGTAAACCATAATAAAATTTTTCAAGGAAAATTTAAAGCTAATTAATTAATTTTATTGTGCATGATAGCATTATATAAAAATGGTTGATTATAAATCCAGATTTCCAACACCTAGCATTTTTCCTAGTAGTCCCTTGGTTTTGAAATGGAGTTGTTAGGAAGGAAAAGGATTCTCCTATTCTGGGATAAGCTTTAAAATTCAGTCATTTCTCATGCCTTAAAAAACATTCTGTGGACTGTATAAAGGAAAAGGGGAGATGAGAGACAGTCTCAATAGGTTCTGCATTAGCTCATAAAATACTAAAATATCTTTTCTATTTTACATGGCAAACTATAAAAAAGGTGAAACCGGCAACCCCTAGGCATGCATTTTAAAACATCGTCATTTAGATGTTAATTTTGATTCTAAGTGAACAACTGCTATAAAAACAACAACAACAACAACAACAACAAAAACATTAACAACAGGCTAGATTACTTTAAAAGGATTATTAGGTAAATATGTGAGGGTGTGCTGATACCAAGTGCCCCTTTTATGATCAAATACAACTACCCTAAGAAAAAAGGGTAAAGATAAAGATTCTTGTTTTAAAAAGAGAGAGACAACTATACAATAGATTTTTGTGGGGAAAAAAAAAGAGAGAGAGAGAAAACTAGATAATAATCACCTCAATCATCAATCATGCAGCTAAAAAATAAGGTTACCTTTCCTCCAGTACGAGGAACATGGTTTAGTGTGATATCTAAAGCATTTACAAATATGTAGCATGGTTGGCTAGATGAGGCCTCATGGAACAGTGAAGGGAGCTAAAGAAAAATTTTTGTTTAATAATAATTCCATACTCTGCCTTTTGTGTTAATAAAATCCACCATGACAGAAAAAGTGAAACAAGGAAAATAACAGACAAGAGGCATAGTATGTTATCTCCAGCTGAGATTGAACTCATGACCGGCAAAAATGATGCTATAATGATATTAAAATGAAACCTGTCAGACAAGAGAGATATAAGTAAATGTATCATACTGTATAAATTAAATGAGTGATAGGGGGTGGGCAGATGGTTCTCTAAGTGCATCACAGCCGAAGAAGAATGCTGAGCTGGCCTTGAATAAGGTTCACTGCCAAACTCATGCAAATTTCTCACTAAAAGGAGGACAAAGGACGTTTGACCCACAGAGCTCAACCATTCATACCTAAGGAACAGTCATATTTTACCTTTGAACCTATTAGACAATTAATCTTTTCCATTTCATAACTGGCCTTCCTGCTTTCAGTCACTTGCAGCTCAAATTTATTCTCCAAAGAGGCTGCCAGATTAATTTTCTTAAATGGCTTCTTCCTTGTGTTATTGCTAATTGTTTGATAGTTTTATACCTCTTGCAGGAATGTAAACAGCAAAGAGACAGATGTTTCTTATTCATTTTATCTTGTAGCTAGTAGAGGATCTTGACCATTACTACTGAATAAATTCTTATTGGATGTATGGATGATGGATCAATGGACATATGGACACTTTTTAATTGTTCCTCACTGCACACTGAATTTTAAAATAACATTCACTCTGATACCCATGGTCCTTTCATCTTTTCCACATCATTTTCTATCACTTCAGACTACACACAATTTTCCAGCCAAAATGGATGACTCACTATTTTGTAAATTCACCTCTCTCTTCCCTAATCATCTATGTGACTTGGCCCTTGCTGTGAACTCCATCTGGAAGATCATTTCTACTTTTCTGTGTATCTGCCTCTCAAAATGCTACCTGATTTCAAGTTCCATCATAAACATCAGCTTCTCCATTAAACCTTCCCTCTTGACTGAATATGATATATCTTTTCTTCGAACTTTCATGACACCTAAAATATTCTGTCCCTTCTTATAATCTCTCCCCCATGAAACTCTCACACTATTTTGTTCTTCAATATTATTATCATTATTACTATTATCTCTTTTCATTTTTTGTCTTACTTTTACTTTTTCATTTTAAGTTCATTAGGGGCAAGAAATAGAGTATGGTTGATCTTGTCCCTTCAATATTGTTTTTCAGACTAAAGATTACAAAACATTAGTAGGTTTTAAAATTAATTTAGAAGGTTAGTCAGTTTTTATTAAATAGATTATAATAGCAAATCATTAAATTATTAATAGCATAGGTTAGAAAATATCAGAATGCATCACAAATATTAAGATTATATATGATTGTCTGGTAGTGTAGTGCTATCATTGACTGCTAATCAGAAGGCTAGTGGTTAAAACTCACTAGCCACTCCTTAGAAAGAAGACTGGGCAATCTATTTCCTTAGAGATACAGCCTCAGAAACCCAAGGAGGGGTCTCTATGAGTCAAAATTGACTTGACAGCCATGAGTTTTTTGGTTTTGGTTCTGTTTAAGTCATAAAAACATATTTGTAAGTGTGTACTGTGTCACAATATAAAATATATTTCTTAATGTTTCTTGTAGTCAAAAAATCTCAAAATGACAGCCCTACAGGGTTTAGTCAGCTCAGTTAGCTGTAGATTATAGGTAATCAATACATATTTTCAAGGAAACAATGATTTATATGAATTTACCCATTTCCTTTAAAAGAGTCCTGTGTACCATCAGTTAATATACATCTTTCTGCCCATAGACTTTATCATCAAAATAACACTAATAACCATTGCTTTGTTTCACAAATTATAGAAGGGCTATCACTGAAATGCAGTTTGAGAACAGCAGAGGAAAAATACTGAACTGGAAATTTTTGTTATTTTTAGGGGCATTTTAATGTTTGGCTTTTGAGGTTTTTCTATTTGAATAATAAAGTCCATTTTTATTCATTTCTAATGCTTTTTGTTTCTTAATTCTAGTCTCATGAAAAGACTCTCAATAAATTTGGATTTCAATTAAGAAAGGCTAGACTGTTATTTATAATTAACCATCCCCATAGTGTGAGAGTGTTTACTAGTCAAATGAAATACAAATGGTGGCTTTTACAATGAATTCAGGGTGGGGCTTGTTGCAGCACATTTGACTTTCTGTTATGCCAACACAGCTGGAGTCAGATGGTGGAAGTGGTTCCAAGCTGCCTGCCCATGAATAATGGTAGACAAGGGGAGCTCAGCCCCACAGGAGGGCTCTGGAGCTGCCACTTTTAGGGGAGACTCAGAAATACCTCTTGTGTTAGGGTATTGTTACTTCAGAACAGGCTAGTGGCCCCCTGCTAGAGAGCAGGAATAGGAAGCAAAGCAGTTTAAGCAAAGTGGTTACCTCACATGCAAACACCCACACCCTTTAAAGCACTGCTCTTGGCTGTAGAATATACCTCCCCTTTCTGGTAAGGCTCAGTGGAAACCCCAAGTCCCTTTAATCTCAAAAGAGATCATACTTATCAATTTTTTATATTAACTTTGACCCATGCTAGCATAGTAGAAGGATGATAAGAGAACAAAGATGGTAATCTCAGGGCTTAATGTTAATAAACTCGTCCAAGTTGATAAGAAGTTTAAAATTTTTTACTTGTGAAGAGCTGGCAACATTGTCAATACATTCATGGTGGTAGTCATACTTTCACCTCTCCTTTTCATTTCTCACTGCGTTTTCTTGTTTCCTCTATATATTTCCTGCTCATTCACACAATGGGAGCTCTGGTGGCCTAGTTCCTAAGGCACTTGACTGCTAACCAGAAGACTGGCAGTTCAAACCGACCAGACACTCCTTGGAAGGAAGGTTGGGCAATCTACTCCCGTAGTGATACTGCCTCTGAAACCCAAGGAGGGATCACTATGAGTCTAATCCGACTCGACAGCAGTGAGTTAGGTTTTGGTTGGCACTACTATTTTAGTGTCCATTTGATATATTTTTTTTCTCTCTTTCTTTATTACTATATTTTTGAGGATTCAGAAGTATCCAAGAGCACTTTGTTAAGTTTACGAGTATGTGTTAAGTTTATCAGTAAGTTTACTGAAGATTCACAAATTTATTCAGTAAATCCTTATTGAGTCTTACCATATGCCATGCAATATGCAACATACTACAGATAACACAATTATGAAGAGAGATATGATTCATACCTTCATGGTGATAATGTTGTAATAAAGGATACAAATAAAAACCAAATACACATATCTCCATGTGATAGAAATCTAGCTTTCTTCCTTTCTCTAACAGAGAATGAAGGCTCAAGGAGAGAAGTCTGGGACTACTGAAGATAAACTGAACCATTGACTTGGACCAGTAATCACTTGATGATTCATATAAAACCAAAACCAAACTCACTGCTATCGAGTCAGATCTGACTCATAGCGAACCCTCTTTGGGTTTTTGAGGCTGTAGCACTGCAGAAGTAGATTGCCTAATCTTCCTTTCTAGGAGTAGCTGGTGGGTTTGAACTGCCAGCCTTTTGGTTCACAGTCAAGTGCCTCAGGCACTACGCTAGCAAAGCCTTCAGGGATATCTATTATTTTGAGATCAAACTGAAGACAACCTTTATAACTGAACTACACTGCAGTCTCTGGTCAGGAAAAGGAGAGTGAAAAAGAATACATGGTGCTGAGGAAGGGTAAAGAAAGGGAGTGAGAGGCATGTCTATTTTGCAATTGACTTTTGGAATGGATGTTGCAAAAAGCAGAACTCTGTCCTCTCACAGGAGTGTGAGCCATGCCTGCATTAATTTACTTGCTGTTATCTATTTATCATTTTATGTGTTTTATAATGTGTTAAATCCTGAGAATAAAAAGCTTCAGCATCTATTTCATTTCATTGTAGTTATGAGCAGGCTGGAATTGGATCCAAAATCTGTATGTCCTTTCCTCAAAGTTAAATGAGAGAGGTCAATAATCCCAATCCCTGTTCCACTTTATTTTTGTGGTGTCCATTTAAAAGTTAGAAATCTTCAAAGAAGGCTTGTATGCTCCTAAATAAATTCATCTCTATTCTGCTGTTGCCTGCTTCAGACAAAAGTTTGATTAAACACAGACACTTGATTCATGGAGTGAGGCTGGGACAGATTTGGGAAAACATGCTGAGTGTCTCTAGGACTTTACCTAATGAACATTCCTTGCTGTGTTTTCTTCTTCTTCTTTTATTTTTTATTTTTTTTGAAATTCAAAGTCAAATTGACCATTTGTGGTCAGATGCAGTGTTGCAGTAATGATATCTTTCTAGACAGTTCCTCAAATAACTCCTAAATATCTTTGTGAACCTTGGTTCTGCTCTTCCTGCTAAAAATACCTCTACCCAGATATCACATGCTTTGCCATTTTCTCTGGTTCTACTCTCACCACATTGTATGTCTCTTTTAAAACTTTTATCATGGTGAAAACATACACAACACGACATTGTATGTCTTCTTTTAAAAAAAATGGATGTATTTTTTTCTTCCATTAATTTTTATGATTGGGACACAAGGCACATTTGTTCATTTCAACTATCCCAGGGCCACAATTTAAAGAGTAAGGCTTGGAAGGCTTATCTCAATAATTTTTAGTTGCTTGTACATTAATTGAATGTAAAAGCAACTAAATTTTTAGTTGCTTTTGTTAATTAAATGCCCAACCTGTATGCCTATGAGGGCAGGAATACATTTGTTAGGTTTCCCATCACGGAGTACATAACTAGCACAAAATCTATCCATCTCCTTTCACCACACATGCACCATAGTTGAAGGAATGACCATAGATTAGTTAATCACCATGTAATCATGGCCCTCTTCCCTTCAGATAGTTATTTCGATAGAAGTAGTTGGAAATGTGGGGAGGGAAAGCTGAGGCAGGGGTGGTTCAGTAGTAGAATTCTCACTTCCCATGTGGGAGACCTCATTTCATTTCAGGCCAATAAACCTCATGCACAGCTACCACTTGTCTGGCAGTGAAGTCTTGCATGTTGTTATGATGCTGAGCAGGTTTCATGGGAGCTTCCAGACTAAGATGATCTAGGAAGAAAGATCTGTCAATCTACTGCAAATCAGACAACCAAAACTTTATGGCTCACATTGATCTGATCAACAATTGACTGGGGAGATAGTACAAAACTGGGCAGTATTTTGTACTGTGACACATGCGGTTGTCATGAGTTAAGGCCAACTCATTGGCAGCTGGAAAAGCAACAATAATTTTGAATGCAGTGCTAGTGTATTTTGCAAATTCCATAGACTGCGCTTCTTTTTCCATGGTATGTTTGGGAGGAAGTTACTCTGCATTTTCTCTTCTCTCAAAAGATGGGACTAGGGCTGATGACAGAGCTTTGGCACCAAAAAGGATTGGTGGTTTGAATAATGGCTTAGGGTTCTTGTAGGTGAGTATACAACTCAGGATGTGATTCTTGCTTCGAATTTTAGCTTCACTGCTTACTCGTTCTCAATGCTGGCCAGCAGGGAGCAAGATATACAGCAGGGGCGTGTGCAGTGCACAGGTGACAGAAGAGGAAGAAGGAAAGCAAGAATGTTTGTGGTTTAGGAATCAGCATTGTTTGCAGGGAAGATCCAGGATGCAGTTATTGCGAAGGATTTGGTCTTGACCTAAGAATATATGATATTACAACAAAGAAGAAGAAGAAGAAAAACTTATTTATTAATTAAGATAGGGATTTAATGGGAGGGGAAAACAAACAAAAATCAAACTCACTGCCGCCCAGTCCGATCTGACTCATAGCAATGAGTTTGGTTTCAGGTTTTTTTTTTTTTTTTTAATGCCATTAAATCTGAACACTTGTTATTTTCCTTAACTGAGTGAGAAAACAGACATAAACATAGAAACACAGCCTATTTCCTATTTATGTGAATTCAGAGGAACTTTCGCATAGAAATATTTCTGAGCTTTGTCTGAAAGTCAGTTAGACTATGAAAATAAAAACAGGAATTTATTATCTATTTAACTATCTTAACCCATTACTAGAGTAAAATTTGACATGATTATGTGCATATATATATATACACATATATATGTATATATTATGCACGTATATATATACACATGCATGTACACATATATGTATGTACACATACATGTGTGGGTGTATGTGTCTATGTATGAGCCCAATTAAACCAGTTGCCACTGAATTGATTCTGACTCATGGTGACCCCATGTATGCAGAATAGAACTATGCTCCACAGGGTTTATTTTATTATTACTTCTTAACTTTTCATTGTAATTTGGATGGACGCTTACAGAGTAAATTGGTTTCCTAATCAACAGTTCATACCCATTTTGTTTCAGGACATTGATTGCACTTCCCTCAATGCAGCAGAAGTCTCCTCACTTCTTCCCTGTGGTTATCATTTTCCTTTGTTCGTCTTTTCTATTCATTCCTACTTTCCGAGCTTTATCCCTAGGCACATGCTGACCTTTTGATCTCTTATGGTGGATTGTTCTAAGGAGTGTACAGCTCCCTGGCATTATCATTCAGCTCTTAGGTATGTCTGTTATTTGGCTGAAAGTTGAAGGGGGTGGAGCAGACAGGTGAGGGTGTGCAATGGGGGCTGGGAGTGTGTGAGTTCAGTTCTGGGCTTGAAAGGTGACTCAGGGCCATAGTCTTGGGGGTTTCACCAGTGTCTATCAGACCAGTAAACCTGGTCTTTTTTTTTTTTTTTCCTTTTAGATTAGTTCTACATTTTTCTCCTACTCTATTTAGGATCTCCTACTGTGATCCCTTTCAAAATGGTTGGCAGTGCTAGATGGGCACCATCTAGTTCTTCAGTTCTTGGGCTCATGGAGGCTGAGGTTCACAAGGTCCACTAGTCCCGTGGGCTCCATAGGGTCTTCAAGTCTGTGATGTTTCAGAAGTGAATTGCCAGGCCTCTTTTCCAAGGCACATCTGGGTGGTTGGTATCATCAACCTTTCTGTTAGTAATTGAGTGTTTTACTGCTTGTACTACCAAGTGACTTCTGTGCATGTGTGTATGTGTATATATACACATATGTGTATGCATACACACACATACATATATAATTCATTGATATATAGAGATTTAACAAACACTTTTGGTAGATTGAGGCATCTAGCTTTACTTTTACTATCTGTCTGTTGTTCACCTTCTGAAATCATGCAGGTTGCAAAGAGAATGGAAATTCGGTGTATGTGGGGAGCTCTGGTAGCAGACCACTAACCAGAAGTCTGGTGGTTCAAACCCACCAGCCATTCCTCGGAGGAAGACTGGATGATCTAATTCTGTAATGATACCGCCTCGGAAACCCAAGGACGGGTCGCTATGAGTCAAGTTGACTTGACAGCAGTATCTTTTTTTTTTTTTCCTTAATCTGCAACTCTAGGAGTTCATCTGATTTTCTTGATTAGCAATATCTAGTCTTATCATTTACAACCAGAAAAATCTATGAATTGATATGACCTTGTTGCTCATGCAGTGTCTGGGAGTCTTCTTTGTATATGGGGAGGGGGAGCTGGCTCCTTTATAAAGGATCTTCTAGTCCTGAACGAAGCACTTGATATTAAAAGGATACATATTTTAAAAATTAGCTTATAATAGAGAATTAATATTTTCTTCTTGTAAGAATGACAAGATTGCATTATTTCACTATAAAGCAAATGTGTCCAAAATGTTGTTTGACTTCAGGATGTAAAAGGCAGATGAAAGCTAAAGTGAAGATATGATTATTTAATTTTCTTTGCATCTCATAATTTCAAAATTTATCATAGTCTTTGTTTCTCAACAAATAGAATTGGCTTTAAGTTTTTTCATTCCAATTATTGCCTTGTTTGTACCATTTCCTTATTATTACCTCAGTTAAGTCCAGTGCTGCTACAAACATATTTTAGTATTTTTGGTAAAGTGTGTTTAAGCTTAACTACATATTTCAGATTGTATTTTATGGCAACACTCATTTTCAGTACCAATTTGTTTTTAGTAGGACAGACTAGGCTAAGCTACAGTAACAAAGAAAGCCCATACTCTCAGTGACTTATCACATGGAAGTTTCTTCTTCCCTTGCTCATGCTGTGTGTGGTCTGCTGGCCCCTGGGAATAATTCGATTCCAAATTAAAACAACTAAATGATCCAGGTTGCCACTATATTGTAGCAACTTAAACACATGTTTTCAGAGTGACATAAAAAGAGAGGAAGTTGGAGAATCATACTAGTTTTTCTGTACTTACCTTTAAAAAGTATAAAAGGTTAGGGGGCATGCCATTTTCAGCCCACTGGCTTGAGGAAGGCACACGGTTGCAACCCACATGCAAGGGAAGATTGAAGAAAAATTTATTCTGTGTGCCCTAGCCAAGGAAACCACACATGAGTTGATTAACACAAGTCATTGATTCTAACTTAGTTTATTATTTTGTTTGGGAGTGGTAGCATTAAATCCTATAATTTTTTTTTTAAGCATTTTGCTAATATTTTTATTCACATAAATATTCAAGACTTCAAAATGTGGAAAAGAAGCAATTAACAATTGGCAGATTATATTGCCTGAGTGTTCTTTTCTAATTAAATAAATCATCTTTTGTTTTATTGGTTTTAGAGTTGGGGCTAAGAAAAACCTCACCCTTTGGTTTCTAAGATAGAAATAAGTAACTTCTTATATGTGTTCAGTGCATTATACTTCTTTTGTTTCCATCATTTCCTTTGCCCTTTACAATGACCAGTGCAATGCAGATGCTCTTACTCTAAACTGACAGATAAGGAAACTCTGTCTTATAAAGATTAAATTATTTACTCAAAGCCAATTGGCTTATAAGTCTTTGAGTCAAGAACTCAAGTTTCCTAACTCTTAAATCTGTGTACTGTTTCCCAAACTGTGCCACTTCCCAGGAGAGATATATTCCCTACATTCTTAAGTTCTTCTCAATGAAAGAGAAAAATGGAAAGTTGCTTCTTTATGGGACACAGACGACTTTGGGCAGTGAGGTGTAGTTTTATGTGAGGTTCCATCTTCAAACCTTTCCAATAGCTGTGTATCTACATCCATACTGCCAGCTGCATTAGAGCTTCCTGGAAAACTAGTGCACCTACCTATACAAGAGGATCTTAAAGAATAATACCATCTGGTTTACATAGATATATTGACTTTGAATAGATATATTTATTCATCTATATATCAAACAGAAGAGTGATCCAACAGAATGTGGAAAGTATAGAATGATATCATTAATATCACACACAAGTAAAATTTTGCTGAAGATAATTCAAAAATAATTTCAGTAGTATATTGACAGGAGCTACCAGAAATTCAAGCTGGACTCAGAAGAGGGCATGAAAAGAGGGATTATCATTGCTAATGTCAGATGGGTCTTGGATGAAAACAAAGAATACCAGAAAGATATTTACTTGGGTTTTATTGACTATGCAAAGGCATTCAGCTAGTTGAATCACATAGCACATTATGGGTAACATTGTGAAGAATGGGAATTCCAGAACACTTAATTGTGTTCATGAGGAAACTTTACATAGAGCAAAAGCCAGTCACTCAGATAGAACAAGGAAATACTGCATGGTTTGAAATCAGAAAAAGTGTGTGTGTCAGGGTTGTATCCTTTCACCATACTTATTCAATCTCTATGCTGAGAAAATGATCGAAGAAGCTGGACTCTATGAAGAAGAACACAGCATCAGAATTAGACAAAGACCCATTAACAACCTGTGATATGCAGATGACACAACCTAGCTTGTTGAAAGCGAAGAAGACTTGAAGCACTTATTTACTGAAGAAGATCAAAGGCTACAGACTTCAAAATGGTTTATACCTCAACATAAAAAAAAAAAAGCAAAATCCCTCACAACTGGACCAATAAGCAACATCGTGATAAATGGAGAAAAGATTGAACTTGTCAAGGATTTCATTTTACTTAGAGCCACAATCAACACCCATGAAAGCAGCAGCCAAGAAATCAAATGATGTATTGCACTGGGGAAATCTGCTGCAAAGGAGCTGTTTAAAGTGTTAAAGAGCAAAGATGTCACTTTGAAAACTAAAGTGTGCCTGACCCAAGTCATGGTATTTTCAGTGGCTTCAAAAACATTTGAGGGCTGAATAATGAATAAAGAAGACTGAAGATCTGACCTGCTGATTTGAGCTTGCCAACCCCTGCAGCCATGTGAGTTGGAAGAATCCTCCACACCTACCCACAGACCTGGGACTTGCCAGCCTGCCAGCCTCTCAGCCTCCACCACCACCACGAAGTCAGCCTAACGGGACCAAAGTAAAGGAAGACACTGAGAGGTATGCAAGAATAAAGGACAACTACAGTAAATGCTGTAACATATATAATCCTGCAACAGCAGTAATAACTAAGAAGAATCCCTGGAGCAAAGGAGAACAAAGAAAAACAAAGACTCAAGGAAGCAATGAGCCCAAAGGACTAACAGCCTCCTCTAATCTGAGACCAGAAGAATTAGATGGTGCCTGGACACCACTACTGACCACTCTGACGAAGAGCACAATAGAAGGTCCCGGTTAGAATGGGTTAAAAATGTAGAACAAAATTCAAATTAAAAAACAAAACAAAACAGACCTACTGGTCTGAAAGAGACTGGAGGAACCCTGAGATTATTGCCCTGAAATGACCTTCTAACTTGAAACTGAAGACTTTCCCAGAGGCCACCTTTCAGCCAAAGAATAGATAGGACTATGCAGCAAACACCACCATCTGTGAAGAATGTGCTCCTTAGAATAATTAGCTACAGGAGACCAAGAGGGCAACACTTGCCCAAAACCAAAGATGTGAAGATAGGGAGGGACAAGGAAACCAGAAGGATGGAAATGGGGAACCTAGGCAGGAAACAAGGAGAGTGCTGACACATTGTGGCGATTGCAATCAATGTCATAGAACAATTTGTGTATGAATTATTAATTGGAAGACTAACCTGCAATGTAAACTTTCACCTAAAGCACAATAAAATGTTAAATAGATAAAAAAAAAAAAGAAGAAGACTGAAGACGTATAGATGCCTTTGAATTGTAGTGTTGGCAAAGAATATTTAATGTACCACAGACTGCTAGAAGAATGAACAAGTCTGTCTCAGAGTAGGTACAGCTGGAATGCTCCTTAGAAGTGAGAATGGCCAGACTTCATTTCTCATACTTTGTTTATATGTTGTCAGAAGGAACCCATCCCTATAGAAGAATAGCATGCTTGGTAAAGTAGAGGGTCAATCAAATAGGGGAAGACCGTGACCCTCAATGGGATGGATTGGCATAGTGACTGTGATGATGGGCTCAAGCATGGCAACAATTGTGGGGCTAGTACAGGGCTAGGCAGTGTTTCAGTCTGTTGTACATAGGGTCGCTATGAGTCAGAACCAACTTGATGGAATCTAACAACAACAAGGTATATATTTTTTTCATTCCCCAATCAGATAATAGTTGAATTCTATTCTTGGTTAGGTCATTAAATATAATGATCTTCCAAAATATCAGTGTATTTTATTATCAATTCAAAAGTGACAATGGCACTGCTTTCTGTATTTATTCTCTTTATCACATGATCTGGGAAGCTTGCCACTCTTGCTAGTAGTCAAAAAAAAAAATCCCTCCATTTGGTCAAACTACTGTTGTATGCCTATTTATTTTTCTCAACGCAGTGACCAAAATAGGAGAAGGAACAGGAAATATGTCCTGTTCAGAGAAAAGCATTTCATGGTCTGCAACAGCTATTTTCCAAGAAGAAGCCACAAAATTTGTCTCAATTCAATTACTTTTTATTGAGCACCTACAGAGTAATGTAACACTATACTAGATACTATCAAACATCTGAAGTCTGGGGAAGTGACAAACTACTATTGTCCTTTTTAAAGCCTTCTTAGTATTTAAAATACAATCAGGGGACTTTAAATAAAATGGAAAAGAATATTTACTTCAAACAACCATAAAATTTTTCCAGTTACATAATTAAATATTTCAAACCTCCTTTCATCTGATTTATAGATGGCTCTTTAGTAAGAATTTTAACTGTTAATTTGCTATTTTTGAAAAAAATAGAGAATTATCAGTTTCCCTGTATTTTCCCAAACTGTTGAATAAAATGGCTAGAGATTTTTACAAATCAATTTTTAAATATTTAATGGTCTCAAACAAGGGACAGGCCTATATGGTGAACAATAACACCAGGATGGTATGCACTCCCTAGAACAATCAACCATATGAATAAAATGGCAACATTTGCCCAAAGAAAAATTTCAGAAGGCAAGAAAGGATATGAAAGAAGTACAAATGGAAGTAGTAAGCACAGGGAGGAAAAGAGAGTAATGATGCTACATAGTAGAGATTGCAATCCATGTCACAAATCAACATGAATATGAATTGTTGAATGGAAAACCAATTTGCTCTGTAAATTTTCACCCAAATCACAATAAAAAGTTGTTTTTTTTTAAAAGATGTAATAGGGCCATGTAATGTGATGTGTACAAAAATAGAACTGATTAAATCTGCGAATATAACAAATAAATAAATTGCTGACAATATTTTTAGATTCCAGTGCAAATTTCAAAGGTTTTATTGTGTGTGTGTGTCTCTGTGTTTATTATTTCAATCCCTACAATGTGTAAATCTGGATTTAATAATTGGGCTAAATATCTTAATATTTTCCATGTAAATAATAAACTCAAAAGTGTTACAGACAGGCATATTTTTTGGTGACAGAAACATTATTGAATGTCGCATGACTGAATTTTGCAAGACCAATGACATTCATTGCAAATACATTTTTTCACAACAATGTAAAGGGTGACTATACATGTAGATCATACCAGATGGAATACACAAGCATCAAGTCAACTACATCTGTGAAAAAAGATGATGGAGAAGCTCAATATCATCAGTCAGAACAAGGGCAGAGGCCAACTGTGGAACAGATCATCAGTTGCCCATATGTAAGTTGAAACTCAAGAAAATTAAAACAAGTCCATGAGACAAAAAGTACAACCTTGAGTATATCCTACCTGAATTTAGAGACTACTGAAGAATAGATTTGACACATTACACACTAGTGACCAGAGAGTTGTAGGACGACATCAAGGACATCATAAACGAAGAAAGCAAAAGATCATCAAAAAGACAGTACAGAAAGAAAAGATCAAAATGTGTGTCAGAAGAGACTCAGGAACTTGGTCTTGAATGTAGAGTAGCTTAATGAAATGGAAGAAATGTTGAAGTAAAAGAGCTGAACAGAAGATTTTAAAAGGAAACTTTAGAAGACAAAGTAGAAATGTGCAAAGACCTACCATTAGAAAACTAAAAAGGAAGACCACATTTGCCATTTCTCAAGCTGAAAGAAATGAAGAAAAAAATCAAGCCTCTACTTGCAATATTGAGGATTTATGGACAAAATGTTGAATAACACAGGAAACATTTAAGGAAGATGGGAGGAATACAGAGTCATTATACCACAAAGAAATGGTTGATGTTCACCCATTTCAGGAGGTAACATATGATCAAGAACTGATAATATTAAGGAAGAAGTCCAAGCTGAACTGAAGGCATTGGCAATAAAATAAGACTCCAAGAATTGACAGAGTAACAACAAATGGATGCAATGCTGGTAGTACTCATGTCTGCGTGTCAAGAAATTTGGAAGACAGATGACCAACAAATCAATGCATACGTATATAAGTGTATATGTATGTATGCACGTGCATATGTATCCAGATATACGTATGCATGTACTACCTATGTATGCACATATACATATACACACAATATACATATGCATGCACATATATGTACGCATGCACATATGTATGTAAGCACATGAAACATCATTCATTCCACTTTCTCTCTATGTTTCCTGTTTCCATTCCTCCTTCTTTCTTAACCTTTCTTTATTTTGAACTTTGTCCTTGGTCAAATGTGATCCTTTAATGTCCAATGGTTGGTTGTTCTGGAAGAGATGCATATTTGTGCCTATTCCAAATAAAAGTGATCCAACAGAATGGACAAATTATCAAAATATCATTAATATCACATGCAAGTAAAATATTGCTGAAGATAATTCAAAAATAATTGCAGCAGTACATCAACAAGGAGTTGCCAGAAATTCAAAATGGATTCAGAAGAGGATGTACAACAAGGGATGCCACTGCTGATGTCAGATGGATCTTGGGTGAAAGCAAAGAATGCCAGAAAGATGTATGCCTGTGTTTTATTGATTATGCAAAGGTATTCAATTGTATGAATCAAAACAAATATGGACAACATTTTGAAGAATGGGAATTCCAGAACACTTACTTGTACTCATGTGGAATCTGTATAGGCAGTTGTTCAAACAGAAAAAGTGTGGTTTAAAATAAGAAAAGGTGTGCATCAGGACTGTATCCTTTAACCATACTTATTCATCTATAAGCTGAATAAAGAATCCATGAAGGTAGATTATATGGAGAATGCAACCTCAAGATTGGAGGAAGGCTCATTAACAACCTGCAATATGCAGAAGGCACAGCCTTACTTGTTTAAAGTGAAGAGGAGTTGAAGCACTTACTGATATGATGAAGATCAAAGACTCCAGCCTTCCAAATGGATCCCACCTCAGTCATAAATACAAAAAGAAAACAAAAAGCCTCATAATTGTACCAATAAGCAACATAATGATAAATGAACAAAGGATAGAAGTTGTCAAGGATTTCATCTTCCTTGGATCTACAATCAATACCCACAGAAGTAGCAGTCAAGAAATCAAATAATATATTCAATTGGGGAAATCTGCTGCAAATGACCTCTTCAATGTGTTAAAAAGTAAAGATGTTATTCTGAGCACTAAGGTGCACCTGACAATAGCCATGGTGTCTTCAATCACCTCACATACATACAAATCTGGGCAATGAATAAGGAAGACAGAAAATAATTAATGCATTTGTATTATGATGTTGGTGAATAATATTGAATGCATGATGGATTTTCAGAAGAATGAACACCTGTCTTGGAAGGAATATAGCCAGAATGCTTTTTAGAAGCTAGGATGGCAAGACTTCGTCTCATGTACTGGTGATATGTTGCCCAGAAGGACTAGTATTATAAAGATATTATACTTTGTAAAGCAAGAGGTCAGCATAGAAGGGGAAGACCCTCAATGAGAAGGATTGACAGAGTGGCTGCAGCAATGGGCTCAAGCATAACAATAATTTTGAAGATGGTGCAGGACCAGGTAATATTTCATTCTGAGTCACAACTGACTCAATTACACCTAACAACAACAACAACTTAAACATATTGCTGATTTTTAAAATATTGCTGTAAATTAAAAAAAAAAAAATGAATCAGTCAGGTAAATTTTAATATAATCACTAAAAAAGTTCTCTCAAATCTCCTCATTAAAGTTATTTCTTGTTTTAATAATAATGGAAACTGGTGAAGAGATATGTGTATACTTGAGGTGATTTTCAAATGAACAAAAATTAGTGTATTTTTTTCTACTATGTATTGTAATTGGAGTGAAAGTTTACAGAACAAATTAGTTTTCAATTTAACAATTTAGAAACATTTTTTTTTCATGTCATTGATTGCAAGCCACACAATGTAATATCATTTATTCCACTTTCTCCCTGTGTTTTCTGTTTCCATTCCTCCTTCTTTCTTAACCTTTCCTTACTTCTGAACTTTGTCCTTGGTCAAATGTGGTCTTTTAATGTCCAATGGTCGGTTGTTCTAAAGAGTTCTTACTTCCATAGTGTTAGTGTTTAGCTTATAGACCTGTCTATTTGGCTAAAATAGAACTATGGGAGTCAATTCAGTTTCAGACCCAAAGGGTGAGTAAGAGCCATAGTCCTGGAGATCCCACCAGTCTCTATCTGACCAGTGAAGTTACTCTTTCTCATGATTTTGAGTTTTGTTTCACATTTTTCTCCTATTCTATGCAGAATCTTTGAGTGTGTTCCCTTTCAGAGCACTTGATAATGGTAGCCAGACATGCTATTCTTGTCTCAGGGTTGTGGAGGCTGAGGTTCACGTGACCCATTAGTCTAAAAGATTAATTGTTTCCATGCATCTTTGATTTTCTTCACTTTTCTTTGCTATGGATGGGGAGAGACTAGTAGTTGCACCTTATATGACAACTGACAAGCTTTTAAAACCCATCACTACTTACTCATCAGTGAAGGATGTAGAACATTTTCTACATTGTTCCAGTTGATATTGATGTACCCAGAGACTATGGTCCTGAGCCCCAAGGCTCAGTGACATGTTCTTCTTTGTTATGGCTAAGAAGTTTTCATAACTTTGCCCCCTGTATTTTCTACTATATTCATAAATATATTTGAACCTAGGTAAATACATATGTGTCAATATCCTCTATCAAAACTATATATATCCATGGGTACAGTCCATTCTCCTTTCCACACCTGTTGAACTTGCATGTCTATCTATGGACCCACTCATAGATTATTGTTATTCCTGTTATTGCAGAATTTCTTGTGTAATAGAATTTATGCCTATTGCCTTTAACTCTTATATTACTCACAGTGTCTTTTTTTTTTGCCTTCATCATTTTTGTTGACTTCCCCCTTACTGTATATTGCCTTCCCCTTCACCTAAGTTAATATATGTCTATCCTCTGGTCATGTAGTGGTTAAAGCATTTGGCCCCTAACCAGAAGGTCAGTGATTCGAACCCATCTGCTACTCCATGTAAGAAAGATGAAGCAGAGTCACCCATGGAGGACAGGTTTCAGTGCAGCTTCCAGACAAAGACAAACTTGGAAGAAGGAAGGGACCATCAACTTCTCAAAAAATTGGCCAGTGAAAACCTTATGAATAGCAGTGAAACATTACCTGATATAGTCCTGGAAAACTTTATGAATAGCCCTGAAACTTTGACTTATGTAGTGCTGGAAGATAAGCCCCTCGGTTACAAGACACTCAAAACATGGCTGGGGAAGAGTTGCCTCCTCAAAGTAGAGTCAACCTTAATGATGTGGATGAAGTAAACCTTTCAGGACCTTCATTTGCTGATGTGGCATGACTCACGATGAGAAGAAACAGCTGCAAATATCCATTAATAATGGAACATGGAATGTAGAATTATGAATCTAGGGAAATTGGAAATTATCAAAAATGAAATGGAACACATAAAGATTGATATCTAGGCATTAATGAACTGAAATGAACTGGTTTTGGCCATTTTGCATCAGATGATCATATGATCTACTATGATGGGAATGAAAAATTGAACAGGCATTTATTGTCACAAGGAATGTTTCAAGATCTATTCTGAAGTACAGTGTGGTCAGTGATAGGATAATATCCATATAACTGCAAGGAAGACTGGTTAACACTACTATTATTCAAATTTGTGCATCAACCACCAAAGCCAAAGATGAGGAAATGGAAGATTTTTACCGACTTATGCAATCTGAAATTGACCAAACATGCTGTCAAGATATGCTGATTATTGCTGGTGATTGGAATGCTAAAGTTGGAAATAAAGAAGAGTGACTGGTAGTTGGAAAATACGTGATAGAAATGATGCTGGAGATCGCATGATAGAATTTTGCAAGGTGAACAACTTATTCACTGCAAGTACCTTTTTCAACAACATAACCAGCTATACCTGTGGGCTTTGCCAGATGGAATACACAGGAATCAGATTGATTACATCTGTGACAAGAGGCTATGGAGAAGCTCAATATCTTCAGCCTAAACAAAGCCAGGAGCTGACTGTGGAACAGACCATCAACTGCTTATATGAAAGTTCAAGTTGAAGCTGAATAAAATGAAAACAAGTTCATGGGAGGCAAAATATGACCTTGATTTTATCCCACCTAAATTTAGAGACCATTCAAAGAATAGATTTGATGCCCTGAACACCAATGACTGAAAACTAGAGGAGTTGTGGCATGACATCAAGAACATCATCCATGAAGAAAGCAAAAGGTCATTAAAAAGACAAGAAAGGAAGAAAAGACCAAAATGGATGTGTCAGAAGAAACTCTGAGACTTGCTCTTGAAGGGAGAGTAGCTAAAGCAAATGGAAGGAATGACAAGATTAAAGAGTTGAACAGAAGATTTCAAAGAGCAGCTTGAGAAGACAAATTCAAATATTATAATGAAATGTGCAAAGACCTGGAGTTAGAGAATCAAAAAAGAGGAACATGCTTGGTGTTTCTCAAGCTGAAACAACTGAAGAAAAAATTCAAGTTTCGAGTTGCAATATTGAAAGATTCTATGGGAAATATATTAAATAATGTATGAAACATCAAAAGAAGATGGAAGGAATATACAGAGTCAGTGTACCAAAAAGAATTGGTCGATGTTCATTCATTTCAGGAGGTCACATATGATGAAGAACCAATGGTATGGAAGGAAGAAATTGAAGCTGCACTGAAGGAGTCGGTGAAAAACAGGGCTGCAGGAATTGGTAGGATACCCACTGAATTGTTTCAACAAACGGATGCTGTGCTGGAAGTACTTATCTATGCCAAGAAATATGGAAGATGGCTACCTGACCAACTGACTAGAAGAGATTCATATTTGTACCAATTCCAAAGAAAGGTGATCCCACAGAATATGGGGATTATAGAACAACATCATTAATATCACATGCACGTAAAATCATGCTGAAGATAATTTAAAAATATTTGCAGCAATGTATTGACAGGGAACTTCCAGAAATGCAAACTAGATTCAAAAGAGGACATCGAGAAAGGGATACCATTGCTGATATCAGATGCATCTTGGCTGAAAGCAAAGAATTCCAGAAAGATGTTTACTTGTGTTTTATTGACCATGGAAAGGCATTCAGCTGTGTGGATCATAACAAATTATGGGTAACATTGAGAAGAATGGGAATTCTAGAACACTTAATTGTGCTCATCAGGAGCCTCTACATAGACCAGGAGGGTGTTGTTCAAATAGAACAATGGGATACTGCATGGTTTAAAATCAGGGAGGGAGTATATCAGGGTTGTATTCTTTCACCATATTTGTTCAATCTGTGTGCTGAGTATATAATTTGAGAAGTTGGACTATATGAAGAATGCAGCATCAGGATTGGAGGAAGAGTCATTGAGAACTTGCTATAGGAGGACAATACAATCTTACTTGCTGAAAGTCAAGATAACTTGAAGGATTTACTGATGAATATTAAAGACTACAGTCTTCAGTATAGATTACACCTCAACATAAAGAAAACAAAAATCTTCACAATTAGACCAATGAACACCATCACAATAAATGGAGAGCTGATTGAAGTTGTGAAAGATTTCATATCATTGGTTCCATAATCAACACCTGGAAGCAGCAGTCAAAAAATCAGATGATGTATTGCACTGGGCAAATCGGCTGCAAAAGACCTCTTTAAAGGGCTAAAGAGCAAAGATGTCTGTTTGAAGAATATGATGCACCTAACGCAAGCCATGGTGTTTTCAGTCACCTTATATGCATGTGAATTCTGGACATAAGGAAGACCTAAGAAGTGTTGATTCTTTTGAGTTGTGGTATTGGTGAAGAATACAAAAGTACCATGGACTGCTAGTAGAACTAACAATCTATCCTGGAGGAAGTCCAGCCAGAGTGCTCTGTGGAAATGAGAATGGGTAGATGGCCAGTCTTTGTCTCACCTATTTTGGTCATGTTGTCACATGGGACCATTCTCTGTAGAAGGATATCATGCTTGGTAAAGGGGAGGGTCCATGGAAAAGGGGAAGACCCTCAATGAGGTAGATTGACACAGTGGCTGCAATGATGGGCTCAGGTATAGGAAGAATTTTGAGGCTGGCACACGACAAAGCAATGTTTCATTCTGTTGCACATAGGGTCATTATGAGTCTCACCCATCTTCATGGCACTTAACAACAACAATTAGTGTTTTACTTTTCCATTCCTGGTAACCATCAAATAATATTTTTTTTTTGTATGAAAACCTTTTCTTGATTTTTTTTATACTAGTTGTCTCATACAATATTATCTTTTAGTTATTTCAGTCAGCAAATGTACTCTAGGTTCATCCATAGTATAAGGTGTTTGGCAGATTTATCATTATTCTTTGAAGTTGCATATTATTCCATTTTGTGTGTGTACCATATTTTGTTTATCCATTAATCCTTTCATTGGCATTTGGATTCTTTCCTTCTTTTTGCTATTGTGAATATTACTGCAGTGAATATGGTTGTGTATATATCTGTTCATGCCACAGCCCTTATTTCTGTAGGATATCTACCTAGTAGTTGGATTGGTGGATCATACGATATTTCCATTTCCAACTTTTAAAGGAAGCACCATTCTGTTTTCCACAGTGGATGTACCATTTTTAATCTCAACAGCAGTATATGAGGGTCTCAGTCTTTATAGCCTTGCTAGTATTTGTTGTTTTCTGCTTTTCTGAATTTTGCTATTAATGCTGGAGTGAAATGGTATGTAATTGTTGTTGTTTTGATTTTTATCTCTCTAATGGCTAATGATTGTGAACGTTTCTTCATGTGTTTGTTGGCTGCCAGAGTGTCCTCTTTGGTCAATTGTTCATGTCCTTTGCTCATTTAATTTATTTATTTATATTGTGATTTAACTGCTAACCAGAAGGCTAGCAGTTCAAACCCACCAGCCACTCCTTGGAAGGAAGATTGGGCAATCTACTTCCGTAGTGACATTGCCGCAGAAACCCAAGAAGCGGTTGCTATGAGTTGGGTCTGACTCGATGGCACATAACAACAACATTGTGATTTGGGTGAAAGTTTACAGAGCAAATTCATTTTCCATACAGCAGCTCACATACACTTTGTCTCATGACATTGACTGCAATTTCCCACTTCCTCCCCATAGTTACCTCTTTTCTGTGCCCTTCCCTCCCATGCACTCCTGCCCCCTGAGCTGTCTCCCTGTGCATACACAGCCCTTCTTTCTCCCATGATTGATCTCTCCAAGGAGTGTGTCTACCTAATGTAAATGTTCAGCTGATATACCTATCTTTTGTTTGGCTGGAAGCCACAGGAGTAGTTTAATTCCAGACCTGAAGGGCAGCTATGGGTCATAGTCTCAGTGGTTTCATCAAGCTCTATCAGATCAGCAAACCTGGTCCTTTTTTTTAAATGATTTTGAGTTTTATTCCACATTATTCTTATACTCTATCCAGGATCTCCTACAGAGATCTCCCTCTGAGTGGTTGACAGGGGTAACCAGGCACCATCTAGTTCTTCTGATCTCATAGTCGTATAGGCTGAGGATTGCATGATGTACCAGCTCTTTGGACTAATTGTTTCCATGCATCTTAGGTTTTCTTCATTTTTCTTTGCTCTGGATGAGGAGAGACCCATCATTGCATCTAGATGGCTGCTTGCAAGCTTTTAAGAACCCAGTTGCTACTCACCAAGTAGGATGTGGAACAATGTTTTGTGTAGTATGTTATGCCAATTGAGCTTCATGTCCCCTGCAACTCTGGTCCCGAGCCCACAGGCCCAACTATTTGTTCCCTCTGGGTAGCTGGCTGTGGCCAAGAAATGACACAATCTTGTCCCTTGTCAGCTCTCTTATATACCTGGGAATTCTTACAGAACATACAAATACATTTATAGAAACACTGTTTGCCAGCCCTATATACGGTCTTGGGCACACTCCCCCTGAATAGACATACCTAATCATTCAGCCTGTCCACCCATCTATCTTTCCATATATCAATGTTTTCCTTCACTGACAGTGCAGTACTGTATGTGCAAAAGGGTTTATCTTTGCTGTCTGTACTTAGCTGTCTGTATCTCTCACACACCTCTCTGTCTTCCTTTTCCTCAATGCCATTTGGTATATTGCCCTTCTCTTCATCGAAATCAATACTTGTCTCAACCTATCTAACAATATTCCCTCCTCTCCCCTCCCGTCCCACCCCAGGTAATCAACAAAGAAAATTTCCTTCCATGTATAGACCTTCCCTTGACTTTTTACAATAAGGACTAATACAATATTTGTCCTTCTGTGACTGATTTATTCACTCAGCATAATGTCCTCCAAGTTCATCTGCATTATGCGTTGTTTTACAGATTCTATATTATTCTTTGCATAGTTGCATAGTATTCCATTGTGTGCATGTATCATAGTTGGTTGTCCATTCTTCTGTTGATGTGCACCTAAGTTGTTTCTATCATTTGGCTATTGTAAATAGTGCTACAGTGAACATGCGTGTGCATGTATCTGTTCTAGTCATGACTCTCACTTCTTTAGGATATATACCTAGTAATAGAATAGGGTCAAATGGTATTTCTAATTCCATCTTTTTAAGGAATTTCCATACTGCTTTTCACAGTGGTTGTATCATTTGACAGTCCCACCAGCAGTGTGTGAGAGTCTCAATCTCTCCACATCCTCGCCAGCATTTGTTATTTTCTAGCTTGTTGAACTTTGCTTCAAGTGCTGGGGAAAGGTAGTATCTCATTGCTGTTTTGATTTGGATCTCTCTAATGGCTAATGATTGTAATCTTTCCTTCATACATCTGTTGGCTGCCTGAATATCCTCTTTAGTGAAGTTTCAATTCATGTGTTCTTCCCCCCCCCCCCGCCTTTTTTTAGATTTTGACTTTTGTTCCACACTGTTCTCCCTCTCTATCCAGGATCTTCTACATAGATCCCCCGCCTTTTTATTGTGCTTTAGGTACAAATTTGCAGTACGGAGCTTGTTTTGCATTCGACATTTCATGTACATTTGGTTCACTCCCCATTTACCATCCCCAGACTGCTAACCAGAAGGCTGGCAGTTCAAACCCACCAGCCACTCCTCAGAAGGAAGTTTGGGCAATTTACTCCCATAGTGATACTGTCTTGGAAACCCAAGGAGGGATCGCTACAAGTCAGGTCCAACTCAATGGCACATAACAACAACAACCCTAACCTACTCTCTTCTCCTCCCTTCCCAGTAGCCCCTCCCTCTGTGCCCTTAATAGTTATGTACTCCTGTGTGCCCTGCATATCCTCTATGAGAATGTTGCCCCTTTGGTGCCCCATGGTCAATTGCACCAAAGGTTGCATCTCCATAGAGTATATGGGTACATCACCCTGGGTTGAGTGGTGGTCTATGTGTATGTCTTGTTTACAATTGGACTGAGAGCTGTTGTTGTTGTTGTTGTTATGTGCCGTCGAGTCAAACCCGACTCATAGCGACCCCTCCTTGGGTTTCCGAGGCAGTATCACTACGGAAGTAGGATTGCCCAACCTTCCTTCCGAGGAGTGGCTGGTGGGTTTGAACCGCCAGCCGTCTGGTTAGCAGGCAAGTGTCTTAGCCACTATGCTACCAGAGCTCCTGGACTGAGAGCTAGCCACTAAGAAAGTTTTATCCCAGGCCCAAAGTGTATCCCAGGGTCACAGTATTGGGGGTTCCATGAGACTCCATCCGACCAGTAATTCTGGTCATTATTTTATTTTTTTGGATTTTGTTCCTCATTTTTTCACCCACTCTATCCAGGAACTTCAGTTTTGGTCCTTTCTCGAGTGGTTGGCATTGGTAGATGAGCACCATCTAATTCTTCTGTTCTCAAGGTCCATCATGACCTAGGGCTGATTGCTTGAATTGCCCTTGGTTTTTTGCACTCTTCTTCACTTCCAATGATAGGAGACCATTAGCTGCATCTTAGACGGCTGCTTGAAAGCTTTTAAGACCTCAGTCACTACTCGCCAATGTAGGTTGTGGAACAAGATTTTTATGTATTTTGTTGTGCAATTGAGTCTGGTGTCCCCCAATACTATGGTCCTGAGTCAGCAGATCCACTGGATCTCTTTCTCGCAGTGTCTGGCTGTCTGTGAGGGACTGCTCTATGTCTGTCTTCTGTTGTTTCTGTAAGGATTGTGGGTATTTTGTATGACTAGTATCTGTGCAAGATTAGCCTCAGCTGACTCTATCCTTGGTCTAGAGTAATATCCTTTTCACTGACATCCATTTGACCTTCTCAGATGTTTATGTGTTTATCTGTAGTCTGGTGTTTGGTGTTACTGCTAATACAGTATTGTAGATATACTGGTATTAGCCTCTGTAGTCTATACCTTGGGAGCTCTGGTGGAATAGTGCCTAAGGCATTTGACTGCTAACCAGAAGGCTGGCGGTTCAAACCCACCAGCTGCCCCTTGGAAGGAAGGTTGGGCAATCTACTTCCATAGTGATACTGCCATGGAATCCCAAGGAGGGGTCGCTATGAGTTAGATCAGACTCACGGCAGAGTTGGGTTTTTGGTTTTGGTAGTCTATATCTTATGTGCACAATTCGGCGTCCTCCCTTTCCTCAATGTTTTCATGCTGGTCACACACTCTTTCCATACCATCCCTTCCCTTACCCACCTCAGCGTGTGGTCCCCAACTAGCCTTAATTATTCCCTTCCATTCCCTCCCCAGCCTGGTAATCTACAAAGTGAGTTCCCTTCCTTAAGCAAACCATTCCTTGTCATTTTACAATAATGAGCTCATACAGTATTTTTCCTTCTGCGACTGAATTATTTCACTCACCATAATGTCCTCCAGGCTTATCCACATTGTGAGATGATTCACATATCCTTCATTATTCTTTAATGTAGCATAGGCTTCCATTGTGTGAATGTACCATAATTTGGTTATCCATTCATCTGTTGATGAGCATTTAGGTTGTTTCCATCTCTTTGCTATAGTGAATTGTGCTGCGATGAACATAGGTGTACATATGTCTATCTGTGTCCTACCTGTCTCCTCTTTAGGATATATTCCTAGTAATAGAATTGCTGAGTCAAATGGTATTTCTATTTTCAGATTTTTAAGAAACACCATACTGTTTGCCATAATGGTTGTGCCATTTTACAATCCCACCAGCAGTGTAAAAGAATACCAATCTCTCCGCAACCTCACCAGCATTTATTTTCTGTCCTGTTGAACTTTGGTGTTATTACTGGTGTGAGATGATATCTCATCGCTGTTTTAATTTGCATCTCTCTAATGATTAAAGATCCCAAGCAATTCCTCATGTATTTATTGGCCTCTAGCATATCATCTTTAGGGAAGTGTCTGTTCATGTCTCTTGCCTGTTTTTGAATTGGATTGTTTGTCTTTTTGGTGTTGAGGTATTGAAATTTTCTATAGATTTTGGAGATGAGTCCTTTGTCACATAAGTCATAGGCAAATATTTTATTCCCATCTGTAGGTTCTCTTTTTACCCTTTTGATGAAGTCTTTTGATGTGCATAAGAATTTCATTTTTAAAGGTTTCAGTCATCTAGCTTTTCTTCTACCTCCTTTGCATTCTGGGTTATGTTTGATAGTCTATTTATGCCATAAATTAAGGCTCTTAGATTTGCTGCTATTTTATCTTTGATGAGTTTTATAGTTTTGGTTTTAATTTTAAGTCTTTGATCCAGCTTGAGTTTGTTTTTGTGTATGGGGTGAGGTATGGGTCTTGTTTCATTTTTCTACAAGTGGATATTCAATTTTGCCAGCACCATTTGTTAAAAAGGCTATCTCTTCCCCCATTTAATGGGTTTTGGACCTTTGTCAAAGATCAGGTGTCCATAGATGGATGGGTCTATTTCTGGGTTTTCAATTCTATTCCATTGGTCTATCTGTCTATTATTGTACCAATACCATGCAGTTTTGACTACTATGGCTGAATAGTAGGTTTTAAGATCGTGAGTGTGAGACCTCCCACTTTGTTCTTCTTCTTCAGTAGTGCTCTGCTTTTTCAAGGTCTCTTTCCTTTCCATATGAAGTTAGTAACTGGTTTTTCCATGTCCTTAAAAAAATTTCTGGGTATCTGGATTGAGATTGCATGAAAGGTGTAGATTGCTTTCGGTAGTATTGACATTTTCACAGTATTCAGCCGACATATCCATGAATAAGGCCGATTTTTCCATTTATGTAGATCCCTTGTTGTCTCCTGTAGTAGTGTTTTATAGTTTTGTTTGTATAGGTGTTTTGTGTCTCTGGTAAGATTTATTCCTAGATATTTTATCTTTTTATTAGCTATTGTAAATGGTAGTGTTTCCCTTATTTCCTTTTCCAAGGTCTCTTTGTTGGTGTGGAGGAATTCAACTGATTTTTGTACGTTGACTTTGTATCCTGCCACTTTGCTGAACCTCTCTATTGGTTCTAGTAGTTTTTTTTTTTTTTTTTTTTCCTGAGTCTCTTGGGTTTTCTATGTATAAGATCATATCATCCCCAAACAGAGATAGCTTTACTTTCTCTTTTCCATTTTGGATACCTTTTATTTCACTTTCTTGCCTTATTGCCCAGGCTAGGACTTCCAATAAAATGTTAAATAGGAGTGGTGATAGAGGGCATCCCTGTCTGGTTCTCATTCATAAGGGGAATGCTTTGAGTCTTTCTCTATTAATAATAATATTAGCCATTGGTTTTGCATCTATGTGCTGTTGAGTCAGCCCTGACTCATAGTGACCCCTCCTTGGGTTTCTGAGGCAGTATCACTACGGAAATAGGATTGCCCAACCTTCCTTCTGAGGAGTTGCTGGTGGGTTTGAACCGCCAGCCTTCTGGTTAGCAGTCAAGTGCCTTAGCCGCTATGTTTTGCATAATGCCCTTTATTATATTGAGGAATTTCCCTTCTATCCCTATTGTGCTGAGAGTTCTGAATAGGAACAGGTGTTGTATTTTATCAAATGCTTTTTCTGTATTGATTGATATAATCATATGGTTCTTTTCTTTTATATTGTTCGTATGGTGGATTGCATTGTTTGTTTTTCTGATGTCAAACCATCCTTGCATACCAGGTATGAATCCCACTTGGTCAGAATTATTATTATTATTTTTGATATGTTGTTGGATTCTGTTAGCTAAGATTTTTGCATCTATGTTCATGAGGGATTTTTCCTTTTTAGTGGTGTCTTTCCCTGGTTTTGGTGTTGGTGTTATGCTTGCTTCATACAATGAGTTTGGGAGTATTACATCTTTTTCTATGTTCTGGATTAGCTTCAGTAGCATAGGTATCAACTCTTCCTGAATATTTGGTAAAGTTCTCCAGTGAAGCCATCAGAACCAGGACTTTTTCTTACGGGAAGATTTTTTTATGACCTGGTCAATCTCTTCCTTTATTTATTTATTTTTAAATTAATTAATTTGTTTATTTTTATTTGGGTGAAGATTTACAGAGCAAATTCACTTTCCATACAGCAGTTCA